>NC_062246.1:80000-147500 GCF_905475465.1 Pieris napi | reverse complement strand
GTTGTTGAGGATCGGTTCTGCTATTAGATACAATAACCGACCCTCAGCCGCCCGGTTTAAGCCCGCTTCTTAACACCAACACTTAATATTACACAGAGATCAGTTAGTATTGTAGTAAAATAAAGATAAAAATACACAGTGAAATGGAATTAACAGTTTATATAAAACTAGATGTAACCAAAGGTGGGCTTAATTAATGTGCTTATAAATAACTATGCGGGTGTTTAGAGTCGGACACGGGTAGGTTGTTGAGGATCGGTTTTGCTATTAGATACAATAACCGACCCTCAGCCGCCCGGTTTAAGCCCTCTTCTTAACACCAACACTTAACATTACACAGAAATCAGTTAGAATTGTAGTAAAATAAAGATAAAAATACACAGTGAAATGGAATTAAACAGTTAATATAAAACTAGATATAAACAAAGGTGGGCTTAATTAATGTGCTTATAAATAACTATGCGGGTGTTTAGAGTCGGACACGGGTAGGTTGTAGAGGGTCGGCTCTGCTATTAGATACAAAAACCGACCCTCAGCCGCCCGGTTTAAGCCCTCTTCTTAACACCAACATATAATATTACACATAGTAACAATGATAAAAATAGGAAAGTTTTATAATTACACATACAGTTGATATACGGTTAAACCTGAACAGGGGTAATCTATAGTGAAAATGAATCCTAATATTAGAATAATGCGTAACTAGTTACACAAACGAGATTAAAAATATTATCATTCAGTGAAGTAGAATTATATAAAAAATTTAAAATTGTAGTAAAATAAGAATGTACAATAAAATGGGATTAAACTTATAGTAAAATAAAAATGGAATCAATATATTAAATTATGTTTAGTACAAATGATATTAACACAGTAAAGTGGGATTTAAATTTCCTATTTAATGAAAAATAGATAGAATAAATTTGAGATTAAGGTCTAACATAGGTTAGTAGTATTAAGTAATTGAATCGAAGTTAAGTTAAATATTAAATGTTGGGTATTATAATTGTAAAAAGAGTAAAAGGTAATATATGAATAGAAGTAACTTTATACATTTTGTACGGGTGAGGGTGGATTACTTGCAGATTAATTATTAAGTGTGAGTATAAGATATAAAATATCTTTGTTAGCTTTGATAGAGCACACGAGGTTTGGGAAGGGTTGTGTTGTTTAATAAGGGGTAGGGTTGTGGTTGTTTTCGTGTTTTAGTGTAGGTAACCTAGAGGAGGTGCAGCGTGTAAAGGTCGTTGAAAATTTTGTCGTTTTCGATTTTAAAGGAGGTTTTGTATAGGTAGACAAATGCTCCAGTGCGAGTGCTGCGCGTTGAGGTCGCAATTAATGTGAGTGTTTAATTCAGTGTGTAATTGTGTTGTTTAATATGAAATTAGTGTTTTGTGCATGTTTTAAATGTAGTTAATTTTTGCCTCAACGCGGGCACGCATGGCTGTAACTTTGGGGCATTTGTCTGAGTCGGCGCGGTGTAGAGTGCCGGTGTTGGTGTTGAATTGTTTGTTATGTTCTGCGCAATTGGTGCAGTTGTGTACTTCGGCCTTGCACTCCGCTGTAGGATGGTGAGCGGAGCACTTGGCGCATGTGGGTGTGGTGTTGGGGCAGCGGCTCTTTGTGTGTCCGAAATTTAGGCAGTTTTGACACTGCCTAAATGGTGAGAAGTTGTCACTATGGACCCGCTGCATCCCTATGTTAACTCTGCCTAGGTCGGCGAACGCCTTCCAGGCAGAGGGTGTTGTGTTTAGAACCGCGTTGTACAGTGTAGTGTTTCTGTTGTTAGCAATGAATTTTATAGTGAATGTGTGATTAGCTAGTGTGATGTTTTGGTCTTTTATTGTTTTAGTGAGTTCAAACTCGGGAATTGTTTTCTTTATGCCTTTGAGGATGATCATTGGATCAATCCGTTTTTCCTCTTGAGTGTGTATTTTTGTGTTTTTTTGTAGTCGTGTAATTGTGTGTTGTTTATGCTCTTCTTTCTCGAAAACGAGTTTAATCTTTTGTTTTGACAGTGGGGTGACTTTTAAAGGGGCGAATCCGCCCTCTCTGAAATTGACGGTTCTACTGATTTGTGTCAGTATCTGTTCTGTTGTTGTGTCGGGACCCTCTCCGGACACGATGATGGAAGGCCCTGCAGGGGGTTTGGGCGTGGCGGCGGCCTTAGCGTAGGATTGATGAGTCTTATGCGGGTCCGCCGACACTGTTTGTATCTCCGGCGGCGCGGGTTTAGGGTATGCCTTAATAACCCTGGTATGTTCCTGCAAGGCCTTATTCGATTCATCGAGTAACCGAGAGTGGGCCTCGAGTTTGTCTAACAGTTGTTGTTGTGTGGTGTCTTTAGTTGGTGTAACTGTTGTATTGGTGGCCTGTGTCGTGAGGGGTTTGGGAGGGGAGGGGGTGGAGGGGTCGAGCATGGCGATGACTCCAAAGAGGCCGTTTATTGCCTCTGTGATCGTGGTTTTGAGATCACCCTTTAGATTGCGGGAGGCTGATACTGCGTCCAGGCCTTTCTTTCTATAGTCTCTCGCCATCTCTATGTATGTAGACTCCGCAGGGGGAGTTGAGCGGGTGAAAGACGGGCTCAGAGTGTCCACTAGGGACCGCCTGGCGGCTGCTGTGGTCATGTAAGGTGGCGGAATGTCAGATTTGGATGTTTTGGGAGGGGTTCTGGGTAACATGTCTGCGGAGGGGGGTGAGGGGGGGCTAAAATGTGGACAGGTGTATTCGCCTCTTCAAGCTGGGTTGATTGATACCCAACTCGAGGGGGTGGGGGTAGGGGGGAAGATTTTGGCGCGGTGGGGGGGGGGAAACCTGTATTGTGGGGTGGAGGGGGGTTTATGAGAGGAACAATGTGCACTATCTTATAGAGCTCGCTAAGCCGGTTCGAATGAGCCCAAGCTCGATGGTATTAGAACAAAAATTTAAAAATATTGAAAATCTAAAAATATGGGGCTGGTAATCCACCCTACCTTGAGTTTTAGAGCAGGATTGCTCCGCAGCTGTTGCTTGGAGGGCAGAGGTGCTTGTAGTTTTCTAATTGCCCTCGGAGAGGACAGTCCAGTGGTTTTGGTGCTGGAGCTGTTCCAGTTGGTCACCAGACAATCTGGTGTCCAGTTGGGCAGGTGAAAAAGTGTGATGTGCGGTTTGGTGCTAGTCCGTTGGAATCTTGTGCGGGCTATAAGATGGTGGTAGATTCCGATTTTTCGGAGGTGTGGATCCCCTGGAAACCCTGGATTCCAACCTATTCCTGGTCGAAATTCCTGAACTACTGGGCGAATATTGTTGAGATTGGTGTCAGTCTGTAGGTTATTTTCTGTACTTTGTCCTTGTCGTAATTTGGATTTGGTGTTCTGATGTTTGGGGGTGGTTAACCCCAAAAAACGGTTTTCCCTTGGTCCGAGAGGATATTTCTGGTCCGATTTTGTCGTGAGATGTGTCAAAAGATACCTTTCCGTCTAGCGCTTCTATTGAATGTAAAAAATGGTTCCTATCTTTAGGGGCTGCAGGCTGGGCGATAAAACCCCTGGTTTGGTCTCTAATAAATCAGCCCTTATTCCAAAAATTTAAAATTGGGTATTAAACGAAAGCCCTTACGGAGTACAATCTATTGAAGCTATAAAAACATGTGGTTGTCGATCCAAATTAAAAGTTATTCACCTTTTTAGTGTTTTTGCTCCAGATTATCTTCAATTTTGAGTCCTTAACCTCAAATTTTATGTCGGAATGTAGAGCTTAATTAGCTCTACAACACAGCACTATTTTTGATTTTTAAAGTTATAAACACTATTTTTAAAATGGAAAAAACGGAAAATTTAAAAGTTTTTTGAAAAAATAAAATAGAAAACGTAAACTTAAAAAACTGAATTTTACACTAAAAGATAGATCGCGATAGCGCGCATCTAACGATATGTAACACTTCACTAAAATATCACTGAATACCACTTTTTGAATTTTTTAGACTTTTTCAAGGCGCGGAGCGACGTGGATTCGACCGTTCCGGGTGGCGTTTGGACGCGGACTGGTTAGGTTAGGTTAGGTTAGGTTAGGTTAGGTTAGGTTAGGTTAGGTTAGGTTAGGTTAGGTTAGGTTAGGTTAGGTTAGGTTAGGTTAGGTTAGGTTAAGGGCCTCATAGCCAAGCGGCTTTGTATGTGACCGTGGTGGGTGTGAGGTTCCGGGTTCGATTCCCGGTCCGAGTGTAAATTTATATTTATTCTCGGCCTTTGGTAGGGCTGTACGGTGCCGGGCGAGTGCTTAAACCGTACATAGTGGGCACAGTTGAGATTCTATAGTGTGCAGTGGGCACCCAACTATATCGATACTCCTGTGTAGGCTTAGAACGTAGCAATACGCTCTAGGCCGAGGGTGGCAATTACAAGTGGTTAAGTAATTGGACATTCCTTTTTAAAGGGCCTCATAGCCAAGCGGCTTTGTATGTGACCGTGGTGGGTGTGAGGTTCCGGGTTCGATTCCCGGTCCGAGTGTAAATTTATATTTATTCTCGGCCTTTGGTAGGGCTGTACGGTGCCGGGCGAGTGTTTAAACCGTACATAGTGGGCACAGTTGAGATTCTATAGTGTGCAGTGGGCACCCAACTATATCGATACTCCTGTGTAGGCTTAGAACGTAGCAATACGCTCTAGGCCGAGGGTGGCAATTACAAGTGGTTAAGTAATTGGACATTCCTTTTTTTGACCGTGGTGGGTGTGAGGTTCCGGGTTCGATTCCCGGTCCGAGTGTAAATTTATATTTATTCTCGGCCTTTGGTAGGGCTGTACGGTGCCGGGCGAGTGTTTAAACCGTACATAGTGGGCACGGTTGAGATTCTATAGTGTGCAGTGGGCACCCAACTATATCGATACTCCTGTGTGAGGATGGCAATTACAAGTGGTTAAGTAATTCAACATTCCTTTTTAAAAGGGCCTCATAGCCAAGCGGCTTTGTATGTGACCGTGGTGGGTGTGAGGTTCCGGGTTCGATTCCCGGTCCGAGTGTAAATTTATATTTATTCTCGGCCTTTGGTAGGGCTGTACGGTGCCGGGCGAGTGTTTAAACCGTACATAGTGGGCACAGTTGAGATTCTATAGTGTGCAGTGGGCACCCAACTATATCGATACTCCTGTGTGAGGATGGCAATTACAAGTGGTTAAGTAATTCAACATTCCTTTTTAAAGGGCCTCATAGCCAAGCGGCTTTGTATGTGACCGTGGTGGGTGTGAGGTTCCGGGTTCGATTCCCGGTCCGAGTGTAAATTTATATTTATTCTCGGCCTTTGGTAGGGCTGTACGGTGCCGGGCGAGTGTTTAAACCGTACATAGTGGGCACAGTTGAGATTCTATAGTGTGCAGTGGGCACCCAACTATATCGATACTCCTGTGTGAGGATGGCAATTACAAGTGGTTAAGTAATTCAACATTCCTTTTTTAAAGGGCCTCATAGCCAAGCGGCTTTGTATGTGACCGTGGTGGGTGTGAGGTTCCGGGTTCGATTCCCGGTCCGAGTGTAAATTTATATTTATTCTCGGCCTTTGGTAGGGCTGTACGGTGCCGGGCGAGTGTTTAAACCGTACATAGTGGGCACAGTTGAGATTCTATAGTGTGCAGTGGGCACCCAACTATATCGATACTCCTGTGTGAGGATGGCAATTACAAGTGGTTAAGTAATTCAACATTCCTTTTTAAGGGCCTCATAGCCAAGCGGCTTTGTATGTGACCGTGGTGGGTGTGAGGTTCCGGGTTCGATTCCCGGTCCGAGTGTAAATTTATATTTATTCTCGGCCTTTGGTAGGGCTGTACGGTGCCGGGCGAGTGCTTAAACCGTACATAGTGGGCACAGTTGAGATTCTATAGTGTGCAGTGGGCACCCAACTATATCGATACTCCTGTGTAGGCTTAGAACGTAGCAATACGCTCTAGGCCGAGGGTGGCAATTACAAGTGGTTAGTAATTGGACATTCCTTTTTTTAGGGCCTCATAGCCAAGCGGCTTTGTATGTGACCGTGGTGGGTGTGAGGTTCCGGGTTCGATTCCCGGTCCGAGTGTAAATTTATATTTATTCTCGGCCTTTGGTAGGGCTGTACGGTGCCGGGCGAGTGTTTAAACCGTACATAGTGGGCACAGTTGAGATTCTATAGTGTGCAGTGGGCACCCAACTATATCGATACTCCTGTGTGAGGATGGCAATTACAAGTGGTTAAGTAATTCAACATTCCTTTTAGGGCCTCATAGCCAAGCGGCTTTGTATGTGACCGTGGTGGGTGTGAGGTTCCGGGTTCGATTCCCGGTCCGAGTGTAAATTTATATTTATTCTCGGCCTTTGGTAGGGCTGTACGGTGCCGGGCGAGTGTTTAAACCGTACATAGTGGGCACAGTTGAGATTCTATAGTGTGCAGTGGGCACCCAACTATATCGATACTCCTGTGTGAGGATGGCAATTACAAGTGGTTAAGTAATTCAACATTCCTTTTTAAGGGCCTCATAGCCAAGCGGCTTTGTATGTGACCGTGGTGGGTGTGAGGTTCCGGGTTCGATTCCCGGTCCGAGTGTAAATTTATATTTATTCTCGGCCTTTGGTAGGGCTGTACGGTGCCGGGCGAGTGTTTAAACCGTACATAGTGGGCACAGTTGAGATTCTATAGTGTGCAGTGGGCACCCAACTATATCGATACTCCTGTGTAGGCTTAGAACGTAGCAATACGCTCTAGGCCGAGGGTGGCAATTACAAGTGGTTAAGTAATTGGACATTCCTTTTTTAAGGGCCTCATAGCCAAGCGGCTTTGTATGTGACCGTGGTGGGTGTGAGGTTCCGGGTTCGATTCCCGGTCCGAGTGTAAATTTATATTTATTCTCGGCCTTTGGTAGGGCTGTACGGTGCCGGGCGAGTGTTTAAACCGTACATAGTGGGCACAGTTGAGATTCTATAGTGTGCAGTGGGCACCCAACTATATCGATACTCCTGTGTAGGCTTAGAACGTAGCAATACGCTCTAGGCCGAGGGTGGCAATTACAAGTGGTTAGTAATTGGACATTCCTTTTTAGTACGCGTCGAGCTGTCGTAGCGGCAACTGCGTTTTCGTTCGCTCCGCGGCTATAAAAATCCTAAGTGGGATTTTTGTGTCTGATAATTTTGTGAATGGTTTCATAAGATTCAGGAATTAATACTGATCATTTTGATGTGTGTGTGAACCTTGTAAGTTATAAACATTAATAACTACAAGGCATAAGTGAGTGGGAAATTGACCCGGTGTGTTTGTGTTGTTTTTGTCGTGACGACGTATAAGTTTTTAGAACTTATTCTATGTGTTGGATTGCAGTGACTATGTGAGTACTTTTATTTTTAAAATCGGCTCACAGAGTTGGCTAAAAAATTACTTTTAGTTTTGAGGTGGTTTTTAAACCATATTATTTCGGAGGGTGGTCTGATGACCTAGAAGAGATAACCATCGCCTTCGTCTCAATAAGGCGGTTTGATTGGTATCAACATAGTCTGGTTTGGAGCAGGGAGGGCTGAGATATTGATGTTAGCATCATTCATCATTTATGTTACAATATACGACGCCATCTTGTCGTAAATTTGGTGTCAAGTGAGGCGCTGTGACGCGTCGGTGTTGGCGGACGTCTCTCACACCGCAGTGAGTGAACGTGGAAGATTTACACCGAAGTGGATTAAGACATTATATTTAATTTTAAGTCTAATTTTAATTTTAATTTTAATTTTAATTTTAATTTTAATTTTAATTTTGATTTTAATTTTAAGTTAGAGTTAATCTTAATTTAATTTAGTTTTGTGTGGTGTATTATTTTATTTATATTATTTCATTGTATTCATCCATTTCATACATGCATCTTCATTGATGAGGAGGATTATGGGGAGGTTTCCGTCGTCGTCCGATAGTGACGACGATGTGCCTATTGGCACTTGTTTTAGAAAGCGGGGTCATGCTAAGAGCCCAGGGCGGGATGGGAAGGGAAGTTCTTCTCCATCTTCTCCACCTGCCAAGGGTAAGCCACCAAAAAAGGCGGCTTCTCATGTGGTGGGTTTGGAGGTGGCGCAGAGTGAGTTGCGGGATCTTGAGGCCTGGCCTCTCCCTGGAGAGGAAAAGCGTGGTGCTGGGGGCCATTTACAGGATGGGGCCTCAGCAAGCTCAGTGAAGGCTCCGGACGGGCCCCTCTCATCATGGGAGGATTACGAGGACGCAGTGGTTCTCTTGGGGGTTCCTGAGATCAAGGAGAAGTCGGCTGCCCGGGTTCACCAAATCATAGAGATTGCGGTGAAGTCGGGCAACCTTAAAGGTAAGTTTGTGCGCGACCTAAAGGTTGCGGCGAAAGATATGGGCGAGATGGTGGAGGATCTCGCCGACAGATGCCTCAGGGGGGATGAGGATAGGCGTCTCCAAAGAGACAATGTTCGCCTGAGGGCCCAGGTAAAAGACCTGGGTCTGGAGCTTGCGGCCCTTAGGAGGGATTTTAATGAACGCACTGCGCACTTTGCGCAGGCAAAGGGACACTCCGTGTCGGTGGAGGGTCCCTCCACTCCAGATGCCCTCCGTCGAATGATGGAGGGGCTTTTGGACGGGGTGAGGGAGAATCTTATGGGGGATGTGATGCGGGCTGTTGGGGGCATGTTGGATGCCAAGCTTGCGGGGATTGGGGACAGGCTCCTCCCTGAGCCTGTGCTGCGTCCTTCGCTGGCGGCATCGGCCCGTAGTCAGAACCCCGAGCGTTTTGTAGAGAGGGGGGGCCCGGGGGCCCCGAATTTAACGGGGCCCCAGGGCTCAAGGACCCGTGAGGGTTCATTGGGGGGTCGGGGCACGGTGACTCCGAATGTGGTGGGGACCCAGGGCCCCGAAGTTTTTGAGGGGAGCAGAGTCCCGGAGGCCCCAGGTCTTTTGGGGCCCCAGGGCTCTGGGGGTCCTGGTGACGGAAGCTGGGCGACCGTCACCAAAAAAAAGAAGAAGGGAAAAGGAAAGGGGAAGAAGAGTGGTTCTCCCGCTGCGCCGGTCCTTCCCCCTGTGAGTGGGGGAAGTGGCCGTGTGGGCCAGGCACAGGACCATGGAGTGGGTCACGGCGCAGGGCCCTCGGCTGGGCGGTCTGTCAGGGTGCAGCCTTCGCTCACTCCGCCGAAAACTTCCGCAGTGGTCATCACATTGCGGAGGGAGGCGGTGGAGCGGGGGGTGACGTATGCCGACGTGTTAACCAAGGCCAGAAATGGTATTAGCCTGGCTGAGATTGGTATCGCAAGTATCAGCATCCGGCTAACAGCAACGGGAGCTCGGATGCTGGAGGTGCCGGGGGTTGACAGGGAGGAGAAGGCTGATGCCCTGGCGGCTAGGCTTCGTGTGGTGCTGTCGGAGGAAGCCTTGGTGGGGAGGCCCGTCAAATGTGCGGACCTCCTTATTCGGGACCTCGACGACAGCATCACTGAGAGGGATGTGACGGAGGCGGTGGCTGCCATGGGTGGGTGCCTGGCTGAAGCGATCAAGCCAGGTAAGATTTGGAGGCGTGGGATACGGGGCTTGGGGGAGATGTTCCTCCTGTGTCCGGTCGCCGCCGCCGAGAAAGTGTGCCAAGGAAAGCTCCTCATTGGGTGGAGCTCCTGTCGGGTTGAAATCCGAGAGGATCGCCCTTTGAGGTGCTTTAAGTGCCAGGAGTTTGGTCACGTGCGGGTCACCTGTACCTCGGCGGTGGACATGGCGGAGGCATGCTTTAGATGTGGGGTTGTAGGTCACAAGGCCCATGAGTGCAGCTCGAAAGAGCTGCATTGTGTGGTCTGCTCAGCGGCTGGGAAGCCGGCAGACCACAAAATGGGGGGTAGGGCCTGCAACCCTCCAAGGCGGAGGGGGGCCCCGTATGCCCCTGTAGCGTCCAGCACGGTGGTGGGGAATGCTCCCATGGAGGTTGGTGTAGAGCTGTCAAACAAATAAAATGTCTGACAGCCTTACTAGCCTCCTTCAGGGGAATTTAAGGCGCTCCGCTGCGGCTCAGGACTTGTTCCTGCAGTCGATGGCGGAGTGGGGGGTGATGGCGGCCGTTGTTACTGAGCCCTACTATGTGTCGCGACAGAGCTCATGGGTGGGGGACCTTCGAGGTGATGCGGCTGTGATTGCTCGGCCGCATGGACCTCCTCTCTCTCTAAGAGAGAGAGGTTCTGGGTTTGTTCTGGCTGATTGGGGGGAATGGACGTTCGTCGGAGCGTATTTTTCCCCCAATGAGCGTCTGAGCCATTTCGAGGGTTTCCTTGATGCCATGGGCCTGGCCATACGGGGGGCTCTTCCGCGGCCCCTTATCCTCATGGGAGACCTTAATGCGAGGTCTCCCACCTGGGGTGACAGGGTGTCGTGTCGGAGGGGCCCGGTTCTGGAGGAGTGGGCGGCGGAGTTGGGCCTCGTATTCTTAAACGAGGGAACGGAGCCCACCTGTGTCCGCCCACAGGGCAGTTCAAGGGTGGATGTGACCCTTGCTTCTGCGGCGGCGGCCCGGGTAACGACGGCATGGACTGTGCTGGACGGAGTGGAGACCCTATCGGATCATCGTTATATCCAGATGTGGGTCTCCACTTCGATGAGGTGGGATGTGCGGGGGCAGACTCGGATGAGATTTCCTCGCTGGTCCATAGGCCGACTGGACCGTCAGATTGCGCAGGAGGTGGCAATTGTCGAGGGGTGGTGTGCGCCCACTGGTGTTCTGGATGTAGATGAAGGAGCTGGCAGACTGAGCCTAAGTCTCCGAAGGGTGTCGGATGCGGCAATGCCCAAATGGAGGCCGCCGAAGGGGAGGAGAGCGGTCTACTGGTGGACATCGGAGATTGGCAATCTCCGAGGCGCATGTGGTGAGGCCAGAAGGGCCTACTACAGGAGCCGCCGGAGGAGGGGAGATAGCCCCAATGTCACGGAGGGCCTTCGGTTGATCTATAATGATCGCAAGAAGGCTCTCCAGGGGGCTATCTGTGAGGCAAAGGAAAGGACTCATCAGGAGATGCTTCGGGGGTTGAATGATGATCCATGGGGGCGCCCCTACCGATCGGCTCGTAAGAGGCTGAAAGGTACGGGGATGCCTCTCGTGGAGAGTCTGGAACCGACCTTCCTGAAGCGGGTGGTGGCGGATCTGTTTCCTTTGCCTTCTGACACTATCCCTCTGAATATGGCGGCGTCTGTGGGGGATGTGGCGGGCGGAGAGGAAGGGATAGCTCCGGAAGTCTCTGATATAGAGATGGAGGCTATCCTTACCCGTCTCAAAGCCCGCAAGAAAGCACCTGGCCCGGATGGTGTGCATGCGCGTGTCCTGGCAGTAGTCCTCCCTCATATGGAGGTCTCCGTCCGGGAGTTGTACACCGCGTGTTTGCGCGGTGGACGGTTCCCGGTGGCTTGGAAGACGGGACGACTGTGTCTCGTGCGGAAGGAGGACCGCCCGGCGGACAGTTCGGCGGCTTACCGCCCTATTGTCCTTTTGGACGAGGCGGGCAAGGCGCTGGAGTGGGTCGTGGCGTCTCGGTTGTGCCGGCACCTCTCTGTTGAGGGGCCGGATCTGAGCGAGGCACAGTACGGCTTTCGGGCGGGTCGGTCGACGCTAGATGCTCTTCGGGACCTGAGGTCTCACACCGGTGGGGTGGTTAGCGGGGGTGGAAGGGCATTGGCAGTATCATTAGATATTGCCAATGCCTTCAATAGTCTCCCTTTTGGCGTGGTTGGAGAGGCCCTTGAATTTTTTGAGGTCCCTCTGTATCTGCGCCGGATAGTGGGGGACTATTTTGCGGAGAGACGGATCGTGTACTCCAATAGAGAGGGCACGGTCTGTTACCACCCTGTGCGGTGTGGGGTACCTCAAGGCTCGGTCCTAGGGCCACTCCTGTGGGACATGGCCTACGATTGGGTATTGCGGGGCGCGCTTCTGCCAGGATTGCGCGTCTTCTGCTATGCAGACGATACCCTCGTAGTGGCCAGTGGGGCAAGCTATGGGGAGGTGGCTCGACTTGCAACGGTTGGCACCTCCCTTACTGTTAGACGGATAGGGGCCCTGGGACTTAGGGTGTCTCTCGATAAGACGGACGCCCTATTGTTCCATGGCCCTAGGAATGGTCCACCTCCTGGGGCGGTCCTGATGGTGGAAGGAGTAAGGGTTCCGGTGTCGTCCAAGATGAAATACCTTGGTCTCGTCTTGGACGGTCGCTGGAACTTTGAGGCCCACTTTAAGGCTCTCGGGGGGAAGTTAGTGGGGGCAGCGGGGGCGCTAGCAAGGCTTCTGCCTAATATTGGGGGCCCTCAGCAGAGTGTACGGAGGCTGTACTGCGGTGTCATACGCAGTATGGCCTTGTATGGGGCCCCAATATGGGATGATAGGCTGGGGGCGAAGAACCGCGCCCTGCTCAGGAGGCCGCAGCGAGTGATGGCGGTTCGGGCAGCTCGCTGCTATCGGACTGTCTCATTCGAGGCGGCGTGCCTGTTGGCGGGGACTCCGCCCTGGGAGTTCGAGGCGGTGGCCCTAAGTGGCCTGTATCGTCTCAAGTGTGAGACGAGAGCAGATGGCCGATGGGCCGAATTGGTCGGACCAGCGAGGAGGCAAGCCAGGGAGGACACCTTTAATAGGTGGGCCCATGATCTGGCTATGCCAAGGGCGGGTTTAAGAACAGTGGAGGCGATTCGCCCATTTTTACGGGAATGGGTGAATCGTCCGGGTGGGGCTGTGTCCTTTCGGATGGCGCAGATGCTGTCCGGGCATGGGTGCTTCGGACGGTTTCTGCACAAGGTAGCGGGACGGGAAATCCATCCCATCTGCCACCATTGTGGCGCCCCGGAGGACACGGCGGAGCACACCCTGGCTGAATGTGCCACTTGGTCGAGGCAACGCCACGACCTAGTGTCGGTCATCGGGACGGACCTCTCGCTACCGAGCGTTGTTGCAGCAATGCTTGGTAGCCAAGAGGCATGGCGAGCGGTAGCTTTCTTCTGCGAGCGCGTTTTGCTGCAGAAGGAGGCTGCTGAGCGTCAGCGGGAGGTGTGTGGCGATGGCCGGAGGGGTTGTGCTCGGCGAAGGCGTGGCGTGGGCGCGGGGGCTGGACGCGAAGAGCGTACGCCCAACAGCGTTCAGCTGCGCCGTCGTTGAGCCCTTATGCGGACATATTCGCCTGAATTCCCTGGGTTGAATGCCTTGTGCGACCCCCGGGGAATTCAATGCGGTGCCAGATGTCATTCATTCAGAATGGATGTGTCTGGCACTGCAGGTGATATGGAGGGCCTAGGAGGAATTTTTAGTGGGTCGGGTTTCTCCCCTCTGGTTAGCAGAGGGATAAGAGATAACCATCCCCACAGTCCCCGCGGTAGCGACTGCATACGCCCGCGGGCCTGCAATTGTGCATTTTAACCTCCTTCATAAAAAAAAAAAAAAAAAAAAGGTTAGGTTAGGTTAGGTTAGGTTAGGTTAGGTTAGGTTAGGTTAGGTTAGGTTAGGTTAGGTTAGGTTAGGTTAGGTTAGGTTAGGTTAGGTTAGGTTAGGTTAGGTTAGGTTAGGTTAGGTTAGGTTAGGTTAGGTTAGGTTAGGTTAGGTTAGGTTAGGTTCCCCCCCTCCGCGGATGGATTTACCCGCGGCTCCTAGGCTTGTCGTGCCGGGGGGGCCCAGTACCTGGAGCGACCGCAGCAATGCCGTCGCAAAGGGGAAGCAAATAAGGAGGCTATACAGGCTGGCCTTTATCTTGGAGGCCAGTCTCTGGAGAGGGCATCAGCGCCCAGCGGAGATGAGTCCGCTAGTCCCCGGCAAGCTGGAGAGATCACCTGATCTCAAAGGTGAGGCTGGGGGACCTTTGCTTTGTGCGGGGGGTGACTGGGGAGGGGGTCCATTTCGTTGCGATGCTACGCACTTGTTACTGGGCCTCGGCTGCTCTCGACTCTTTCTTTCGGGAAATATGCGAGATGCGGTGCACTGAAGTTAGTTGAGTTTTGGAATCAGCTGCTGCGTTGCAGCGTGGTAAGGTGATGGATACATCACGGCACTCAGTGGTTGTGGTGGAACTGTGGCGCGGTGGGCCGTGACGGCGATGTGTCGTCATCGGTCAGGGGTCTCGACCCCCCGCCGGGCAAACTGGTACTTCGTGCAATTGTCGTGGACATGTCTCGCGGATTGTACCTTGCCAGTGGGCTTGCCTTAACCGGCCGGTCCGAGTGGAAGGAAAACCACAATAAAAAACCCTGAATGTGCACGCGTTGTGGCGCCCTTTGAGGCCTCGCGTGACGCTGCACCCCCGCTCTTCCGAAGGGTAAGCGGGTCGTTCGATCAGTAAAGTCGAGCTTCTAGCGGCCAACCCTTGGATAATTCCCGACCTTCAAGCGGTATTAGGGTTACTCGGGTGCAGGGGCCTCCGCCCGGGTGGACGTTTTATATCCCCCATGTACCTAAACCAAATATGGAAAATAATCAAAACAAAACCAACTTAGAAGTAGAAGGAGATGGAGATGTTACGGAGAAGAGGTGGAGTAAAGAGGAAAAGCAGGAAAGTATAGAGAAGACGAGAAAGCTGCGAGTTGTTCTGGATCGACTGCCGATCCCAGACACATCTACAGCAATTGAGGAAAGCGCAACCGCGCGGATATCTGAGCCGGATGTCGAGTCGATGGTTAGTGTGTCGTCCACGCCATCGGCGAGCCGAGTCGGGTCACTGGACCGGGAGTCATTTGGCCGTTTCTGGAGCTGCAGATCAGCTCCCAAGAGAGGTAGAGAAGAGAGTGAGGGTAGTTCCACAGACACTCCCGGCTCCAAGGACCGGAAAAAGAAAGGACGAGTCAAGCCACCCACAACGGGAGAATACGTCGGCCTCGCTGCTGAAGAAGCCTACCGTAAGGCGCAGCGAGAAGAGAAGAGAACACGCGCTGAGGCCGAGATTCTGGACTCAGTTGCGCAGGCTCGCAAGACCCGATCGACATTGTCGCTATCGGAGAATGAAGAGTGTACCCTCTATGGAGGAGACAGATCGGACACGACAGCCACCGTCTTAAAACGGATGGAGGCCAGTCTCGAAGTGGTAACAAAAGTTGCCACTAAATCGAGCAACCTAAAAGGCGGCTTCGTTCAAGCCCTCAAACAAGCTGTACTTGACATAAGAAAGGATGCAGCTGCGCTCGCACAGAAAACGATTTCAGAAGAGACGCGTGCGCTACGCGCGGACAATGAGCGCCTCCATCGTGAAATAGAGGAGCTCAAGAAGCGAATGGAGACGCAGATGCCGGGCCTCGAAGAGATGGAAGCCCGTATCTACCGAAATCTCGGGGAAAGGCTCAATGCACGCCTTGAGGACCTGGAGCCAAGGCTCAATCCCGCGCAACGAGTCCGTCCCCCGCTCGCGGCAGATATAGCCACAAAAGGCAGAGTCGAAGCAGTTGCTTCAATCCCAGCTACTGCCCGACAGGCCTCAGAAATGAAGAAAAATAGGAAGAAGAAGAAAGCCAAAGCATCTGGCGAGAGCATCGAAGGCACCCCATCCCAACCCGAGCGGGGATAACAGTATGGAGACGGACGGGGCTGTAGTCAACTGATATGGTCTTTAATTTCCTACAGGCGAACATTAACCACTGCGCCGCCGCTCAGAATTTGCTGGTTCAGAGCGTGGCGGAGTGGTCCATAGACGTAGGCGTCATTAGCGAACCGTACGCAGCACCTGATCGCCCAAATTGGGTCTCGGATCGCTGTGGTCTGGTCTCTATCGTTGCTGCCAGCAATTCAGAGTGCCACCTCAGGAACGTTTCGAAAGGAGACGGCTGGGTAGCAGCCAACTTGGGCCAGCAGAAAGTTGTAGCGGTTTATTTCTCTCCAAATAAACCAATCAGTGAATTCGAGTCCTTCCTGGCTAGCATGGATAGTATTGTAAGGCAAGGCGCGCCTGGCGGGGTCTTGGTTGCCGGAGACCTGAACGCGAAGTCTGCGGCGTGGGGTTCCCCAGTTAGAAATTGCCGCGGGGACGTGCTAGTAGAATGGTTGGCATCCTGCAACCTCGTCGTACTGAATGTCGGCTCGGAATGGACGTGTTGCAGAGAATCGGGAGCGTCAGTGGTGGATGTGACCTTTGCCACCCCCGCCCTTGCGTGTCGTGTACGGGATTGGAGAGTGGAGACGGGGGTGGAAACGCTCTCCGACCATCGATATATACGTTTCAGCGTTCACCCCCCCTCGTCGTCGGTGCCTCCCGTCCGGGAGGGAGCTCCGCGTGAGATAGGCCCTAGATGGGCTTTAAAAGCTTTAAACAGAGAAGACTTGGTGGTTGCAACTGTGGTGAGCTCCTGGTGTCCTGCCGCTGGAGCTCGGAGTATTGACGAGAAAGTGATCTCGCTGGAAGGGGCTTGGAAAGAGATATCGGATGCCTCGATGCCTAGATCTCAGCGTCCTACTGTTCGAAAGTATGTTTATTGGTGGAGCGCAGGTCTGAGCAGACTCCGCAAGGCATGCACTGAGGCGCGAAGACGCCTGCGAAGGTACAGAAGGAGAAGTGGAGCCATTCTCGGTGGCGACGAAGAAGCGAGGCTTCGTGCGGACTTGCAGCATGCGAAGAGGACACTGAAGAAGGAGATCAGTGAGGCCAAGGAGCGGGCTTGGGAGGAATTCCTGTCCATTCTGGACCTCGACCCCTGGGGCCGGCCGTATAAGACGGTTATGGCAAAAATGCGTCCATGGACCCCGCCAATCACCGAGGGAATGGAGCCGTCTCTCCTGGCTAAGGTCGTAGAAACGCTTTTCCCACCGGCATCGGCAATGTCGGACACAATGAGACCCTATGCTACCAGAGACATAGAGGAGGAGGACGACGAAGCGTCGGAGGTTACAGAGGAGGAGCTGGTTGCTGCGGCGGAACGAGCTGCGCTCAAAAAGACGGCGCCAGGCCCGGACGGGGTACACGGAAAGGTCTTGGCTCTCTCCCTCCGCCACGGGCTTCTGGAAAGGTTCCGATCTCTTTTGACTGACTGTATAAAAAGAGGGTCCTTTCCACAAATATGGAAAGATGGACGCTTGGTCCTCTTAAGGAAAATCGACAAACCGGCCGACTCGCCCTCAGGCTACAGGCCGATCGTACTCTTGAACGAGGCGGGCAAAATTTTCGAGCGCATAATTTCCGTGCGCATAGGGCGCCACCTGACATCGGTTGGACCCGATCTGTCGGACTGTCAATTTGGCTTCCGGTCGAGAAGGTCCACCATGGACGCCATTGCCCGCCTCCGAGAAATCACGGAAGAAATAACATTAAAAGGTGGCGTTGCGATCGCGGTGTCGCTCGACATCGCCAACGCGTTCAATACCATACCTTGGGAGGCGATCACTAATGGTCTCCGATACCATGGGGTGCCCATTTATTTGAGGACACTGGTCGCCGAGTACCTGCAAGGAAGGAAAATCATATATCCCGGTAGGGATGGCTGGAGGAGACATCAGGTGCGATGCGGTGTTCCACAGGGGTCGGTGTTAGGGCCACTGTTGTGGAACATCGGATATGACAGGGTCTTGAGGGGGGTGCTGATTCGTGGTGTGCAAGTTTTATGCTACGCGGACGACACACTCGTCGTGGCTTCCGGCGACTCTTTTAGGGAGGCTTCCCTCAGAGCGACAGCAGGCGTTGCGCAGATAGTGGGTCGCATTCGTAGTTTGGGCTTGCGTGTCGCCCTTAAAAAATCAGAGGCCATTGCCTTCTACGGCCCCCGGAGATCTCGCCCCCCGGACGCCCAAATCGTCGTTGGAGGGGTCCCGATTGATATAGGAATGCGGCTTAAATACCTGGGCCTATTGCTTGACCCCAAATGGTCGTTCAAGAATCATTTCATAGAATTGACGCCGAAACTGGAAGCGACAGCCATGGCGCTGAGTCGCATCATGCCCAACATTGGCGGGCCGCGTGAATCGTGCCGAAAGTTATTCGCCGGTATCGTCAGAGCGAAAGCCCTATACGGCTGCCCAATATGGGCGAATGCAACGGGCCTTAACACGCAGAATAAGGCGCTGATCAGACGGACGCAACGCACGATTTCATTGCGTGTGGCAAGAGCATACCGCACCGTTTCCTTTGACGCAGTTTGTGTGATAGCAGGAACATGCCCTTGGTACCACGATGCGGTAGCACTAGCCGATGTTTACTGGAGGAGAAACCACTGGCGGGGGCGCGGAGAAGAGCCGCCCTTCGAGGTAACTAAGCAGTGGCGAACTGAATCGCACGAAGTCGCGATACGAAACTGGAGTGCCGATCTGACAAATGCAAGCGCGGGCCTGTGGACCCTCGAGGCCATACGGCCCGTCCTCAAAGAATGGCTTGACAGACGATGGGGGTCACTGAGATACCACCTGATCCAGCTACTAACTGGACACGGATGCTTTGGCAAATACCTTTGCCAGGTGGCTCGCCGAGAGGCAAACCCCCTTTGCCACCACTGCGGGTGTCAAAATGACACGCCGCAGCATACTCTGGAGGAGTGTCCAGCGTGGGAGTCCGAGAGGAGCGCTCTGCTCTCCTCAATAAATGTGACCGACTTGACACTCCCAAATTTAGTGTCCGTCATGGTAAGGGATAGACGAGCCTGGCAGGCGGTCGAAGCCTTCGCCGAGGCTGTCCTGCAGGCGAAAGAAACCAGCGAGCGAGCCCGGGAGGCTGACCCTACGGCGCCGCCTTTAAGGAAGAAACGTACCGCGCGTAGCCGTCGCGACTTTCTGCGTCGCTGACGTCATACAGAGATATATAGGGCTTTTTATTAGGAGTGCTGCGCGCTAATTGGCGCCACGCAGCATGCGCAAGCTGGAAAGTGGGTGCAGGCCTGATAAGGCTATTACCACGACCCAGCTACAGACACGCTACGGATTGGGCCCTGGTGGTTTTAGTGGGTATGGGGTCATCGCTTTTTATGACCTTGACCCCCACACTCCCCGCGCCACTCACACTTTGCCCAGGCGCGGGGGCCCGTAAGCGGGTTTCCCCAGGTAAAAAAAAAAAAAAAAAAAAAAAGGTTAGGTTAGGTTAGGTTAGGTTAGGTTAGGTTAGGTTAGGTTAGGTTAGGTTAGGTTAGGTTAGGTTAGGTTAGGTTAGGTTAGGTTAGGTTAGGTTAGGTTAGGTTAGGTTAGGTTAGGTTAGGTTAGGTTAGGTTAGGTTAGGTTAGGTTAGGTTAGGTTAGGTTAGGTTAGGTTAGGTTAGGTTAGGTTAGGTTAGGTTAGGTTAGGTTAGGTTAGGTTAGGTTAGGTTAGGTTAGGTTAGGTTAGGTTAGGTTAGGTTAGGTTAGGTTAGGTTAGGTTAGGTTAGGTTAGGTTAGGTTAGGTTAGGTTAGGTTTTTTTTTTTTTTTTTTTTTTTTTTTTTTTATTGCTAGTGGGCCTACCTCCCCGGCGACTTACGTCCCGGGGCCGAGGAAGCTAAGCTAAAATTAAGTTTTTCAGTACAATGTGTTTATTATAATATATTAAATTTGGACATGGGTTAGGTGGTTGAGGGTCAGTTTTGCTATTTGATACAATGACTTTCCCTCAGCCACCTTGGTAGAGTCCGCGTCTTATACACTAATTTCTTATAACTAAATTTACAAAGTTTATAATAATACAAAAAATCTTAAATGTTAAATATGAGGGTCTTATGAGCTAATGTATTTCTTTCGCAATGGGTGAATACAATGCTAAAGTAAAATTTAAAGTGAAATCTAACTATAAAAATCTTATGATTAACGGTTTACTGTAAGGTTGTTTTGTAATTAACAATTATTGTATAAGTTTAAATTCACATATTCTGAACACAGTACTCCGCAATAACAATACTTTAGTGTATGCAGGAGGAGAATTTTGTACATTTAAAGTTAGGGCTTATAATATAGTGATGGTAAAGATAACAGGATATTTCTTTGTTGTCAAACTGATATTAAGTATGTTGTGGTTGAAGAATACAGTGTTAAAGTAAAATCTAAATATAAAAGTCTTATGATTAACGTATAAATGTAAGGTTGTTTTTTAAAATTAACATTTATTGCATAGGTATTAAGTTCACACATTATGAATATTATACTATGTTATGACAATACTTTAATTTGTGCGAAAGGAGAGCATTGTGCCTATAAAGTAATTATATGTACATATAGAGGCTTATGATATGGTAAAAGTAAAAATAACAAAATAACGATTGGATTAGAGTGGATTACGAGCCTGTTATTTGTGGGTTATTATAATCTTTGATGGCATCTACAATCTTAGTGACCATGCTTAGAAGGGATTCTATGGTTTGGGGTTTGTTGTCGATTAGGGAGTAGGGATTGTGGGATTTTCTATTTTTCTGTAAGTGACTGTATCTAAGGCGTTCGAAGCGTGGGCATTCCTCTATTAAGTGTTGGAGTGTCTGTGTAGTGTTTGTGTCGCAAGGGCATGTGTCGTTGTCTGTGATGTGGAAGCGTTTTAGGTGATCTTTGGCGAAGGAATGCCCAGTGAGTAGCTGTGTGATTTGAAATGTAGTGGGATATAGTTTAATAAATGTGTTGATATTGTTGATGTTTTGTAAAAGGTGTTTAGTGTGTTTAGCTGTGGGTTCGTCGGTAAACCGTTTGTCCCACAGTCTGGCGGTATCTTGTTTGGCCCGCTGTTTGATATATGCCATCGGGCATTGTGTGTAAAAGTATTTCGAATGGGAGTTTGCGGCTGATTTGGCCGCCTCATCGGCCGCCTCGTTTCCAGCTATACCGGCGTGACCTTTTACCCAGTTGAACTTAATGTTGATGTGTGAGTTGTTGGCAATATTTTTGTGTATGCTTGTGATTATGTTGTGTGTGTTGTTTGTTTGGCCGATCGCTTGTAGCGCGGCCATAGAGTCGGAATTGATTGTGTACGAGTGTATGTTTTTGTTGTGTTGTTTAAGTGAATGTGCGATGGCCCAGTCGCTGGCTCCCTTTATAGCAACCAGTTCGGCTTGGAACACCGTACATGTTGGGTGTAGCTTCCGCTTCCATTTGTGTATGATTTGCGTGTTGTTTGGGGAGTAAGCAACGTAAGCGGCTCCTGTTTGCCCCGCCTCTTGCTTGCTCCCGTCTGTGTATATGTTAATGGTGTTGTTTGCCGTGTGTTTGTCGAGGTTGTTTTTGTGTGTTCTGTATTTGATGAGCGGTCTGGAAGCGGGGTGTAGGAGTTCGGTGAATAGTGTTGGTCGTTCAACTGGGATGTCGTCCGGTATGTATTTGCTTACGCCTTTGATACGTGCCCCCTCGATCTCGCAGGACTCGAGGACCTTAAGATCTAAGGGAACGAACCCCGCGAGAGCGACGGCAGCATTGGTGGAGACGTTTTTAAAAGCTCTGGTTGTTCGCAGAGCGAACCCCCTTTGTGTCTTACTTAGCAATTTTTTGTTATATCTTTTGTTGGCCGCGTGGCCCCAAATAGATGCGCCGTATGTAATTATTGGTTCTATGACCATTTTATAAATGAGCCTGATGTTTTCTGGGTGTGGTCCCCAAGTGGGTCGTGTAAATATTGTTAGTTTGTTAAAAATATGTGTTGCTTTGGCGGTTATATATGTGATGTGATGTTTGAAATTTAGTTTATTGTCCAAAATGATACCTAGATATTTGATTTTATGAGTGAACTGTAGTGGAGTGTGATTAAAGGTTATTTTGCACTTTTGTGCCTGTTTGGAAAAGGCGATCATTTGGGTTTTTTCGGGGCCGAACTGAAGTTTAACTCCGTCGCCCCATTCTTTTATTGCGTTTAATGTGATGTTCGTTTTATGCTCGAGTGTATTTGTGTCTGTATCTGTTATTACTAGTAGAACGTCGTCGGCGAAGGCTTGAATGTTGCACCCTGGTGGGAGTGGAGTGTTGAGTAGTGAGTTAAGGATAATGTTCCAGAGTATCGGACCGCATGCCGACCCCTGGATACATCCCTTTTGTGTAGTTCGTGTGGTGCGTGTGTTGCCCATTTGGTGTGTTACTGTTCTATCTGTGAGGTAGTTTTGTATTAGTTTAAATATGTTAAGTGGGCATTTTACCGCTCGTAATCCACTCAATACGGCCGGCCACCAAGCGTTGTCAAACGCGGCCTTGATGTCGAGGGATACGGCTATTGTGTGTTGTTTGTTTTGTTTAGCGTTGCGTATGATATCGAGAGTTTTGTGTAAAGCGTGTGTTGTGCCAGTTTGTTCGGTGAAGCCGTATTGCGATCGGTTCAGTAATTTAAGTTTATGCGCGTTGTAAGTAAGGCGTTTAGTGAATAGCTTTTCCAGCACTTTCCCGAACACAGGGATTAACCCTATGGGTCGGAAGGAGCTTAGGCTAGTGTAATCTAATTTGTTTGGTTTGGGGATAATTTTAACAATTGCCTCTTTCCAAGGGGTTGGAAAATGTGAGGTCTGTAAGCAGCGATTAATTAAGTTGGTGATTAATTCCGGGTAATTACGGGCGAACACCAGGCAGATGTCGCTGGTGAGGTGATCATTGCCTGGTGCTTTGGTATGGCGGATGGAGTCTATAGCAGATAGGATTTCAGATGTGGTGAAGGGAGGGTCGTCCTCCGTGTCGGGTAGTGAACTGGAATTACTGCGCATATGTGTGTGTCTGACGTCCGTATCCGGGACGTCGTCGGGATAAAAATGTGTGAGTAGTGCTTGTGATGTCTCCTCCTCGTTGCTTGTGTATTTGTTGTTTACCTTAAGGGTGCGGGGTTGAATAGAGTTGTTTGATTTGAGTAGTCTGTTAGTTATAGACCACACGTCTTCTGCACCTTGTGCGTTACAGAATAGTCTAAAGTGGTCTGTAGATGCTTTCCTTAGTGTTTGTGTGTATATGAGTTTTGTCTCGTGATACGTGTTTATTAGGTCTGTAGGAGGTGTTCGCTTGTGTTTTGAGTGTGTGTTTATTTTGTGGTGTAGGCTAATGCATTTATTTTTCAGGTGTTCGAGGTTTTCATTCCACCAGGGTGCCTGAGGCTTTCTCAATCCTGCTTTGATTCCGAAAGATTCCAAACAGGCGTTGTTTATTGTGTCAGTGAGGGATAGAACAAACTCGTCTAACTGTTGTGGTGATAGTGTAGATATATTTGTTTTAAGCGTGTGTTGTTGAGTTATTAATGTGTGGAGTCTTTCTTTGAAGGTGTGCCAATTTGCCTTGCTGGTGTTGTACTTAAATGTGCTATTATTAGTGGCGTGTGGTATAGGATCCGTTTGGCAATCCAATACGAATCCTATAGGATTGTGTTGTGTGGATGGAAATAGGCGCTGTTTTACCTCCCATTTGTGTATTTGGTGGTATGTGTGTGTGGATGAGAGCGTGAGGTCGATGATAGATGACCTCTCCGTTCCGTGTGTTATTGTTTCGAATGTAGGTGTGTTGCCTATGTTATTGATGTGTAAATCGTTAGAGTTAATGATATCGGTTAGGTATAATCCCCGAGTATTACTACGGGGGCTGCCCCAGAGTTGGTGCCACGCGTTGAAGTCGCCGCCAATTACTATGTTTGAATTAGTGTATGTTTTTGTGAAAGTGTCTAGTATGTCTAGGGTGTTGTTGGTGTCGGTTTTCGGTTCAACGTAAACCGACGCAATGTATAGAGTTTTTGTTTTAGTGGGTATAGCAATAACTACTATATTCCCTGTGGTGTATTGAGATATGATGTGTGCGTTGATGTCTGTGCGGGTTATAATGCAGGCTTTCGTTGTGTTCGCCGAATCGGACTGAAACACGCGGAGGCCTGCAATATTTTTAACTGTGTTATTGTTCGTGTAGGGTTCAGATATGATGGCGATGTCGAGTTTATTTGTGATAAAGTGGTGTTTAAATTCTTGAGTGGCGTTGCGAGACCGGTCGAGGTTCGCCTGAATGATTTTAATGTTCCTGTGCATGTTTATATGTAATTAACTTTGGCCTCAACACGGGCACGCATAGCTTTAACTTTGGGGCAGTTTTCAGAGTCGGCGCGGTGTTGTGTGTCGGTGTTTGTTTGGTATTGGGCATTATGCTCATTGCAATTGGCACACTTGTGTGTTTGCGCCTTGCACTCTGTAGTGGGATGGTGAGCAGAGCACTTGGCGCATGTTGGTGTGGTTGCAGGGCAGCGGCTCTTGGTATGGCCGAAGTTTAGGCAGTTTTGACACTGCCTAAACGGTGAGAAGTTGCTGCAATGGACGCGCTGCATCCCTATGTTTACCCTGCCTAGGTCGGCAAATGCCTTCCAGGCAGAGGGCGTGGTGTTGAGTACTGCATTATATAGGGTTGCGTTCCTATTTTGGGCTATAAATTTAATGCTAAATGTGTGTTCGGTGAGGGTTGGGTTCTGATCTTTTATGGTTTTTTCTAATTCAATTTCGGGTGTTATTTTCTTTATACCTTTGAGGATGATCATTGGATCAATCCGTTTCTCTTCTTGTGTTTTGATGTTGATATTTTTTTGAAGCTGTGTAACTGTATGCTTTTTATGCTCGTCTTTTTCAAAGACGAGCTTAATTTTATTTTTGGAGAGCGGAGTTACCTTTAGCGGGGCGTATCCGCCCTGTCGGAAGTTCACTGTTTTAGTGATTTGCGCAATTATTTGCTCCGCTGTATTGAGGCCCTCTCCGGACACTACGACAGAAGGGCCTGCAGGGGGTTTGGGGGTGGCGGCGGCCTTGGCGTAGGATTGATTGATCCTATGCGGGTCCTCCGCCCCTGGCATTAACCCCGTCGGTGCGGGTTTAGGACATGCCTTTAGGACCCTGGTGTGTTCCTGCAGGGCCTTATTAGATTGCTCGAGTAGCCGAGAGTGGGCCTCGAGTTTGTGTATTAGTTGTTGCTGTGTGTCGTTAGGTGGTGCGGTTGTGGTATCAGTAGCCTGTGGTGTTGGTGGTTTAGGAGGGGAGGGGGTGGAAGGGTCGAGCATGGCGATGACTCCGAAGAGGCCGTTTATTGCCTCAGTGATCGTGGTTTTGAGATCACCCTTTAGGTTGCGGGAGGCTAAAACTGCGTCCAAACCTTTCTTTCTGTAGTCTCTCGCCATCTCTATGTAGGTGGACTCCGCAGGGGGAGCTGAGCGGGTGAAAGACGGGCTCAGAGTGTCCACTAAGGACCGCCTGGCGGCTGCTGTGGTCATGTGAGGTGACGGAATGTCCGATTTGGATGATTTGGGAGGGGTTCTGGGTAACATGTCTGCAGAGGGGGGTGAGGGGGGGCTAAAATGTGGACGGGTGTATACACCTCTTTGATCTGAGTTGTTTGATACCCAACTCGAGGGGGTGGGGGTGAGGGGGAAGATTTTGTCGCAATGGGGGGGAAAAACCTGTTTTGTGGGGTGGAGGGGGGTTTGCGAAAGGAACAGTAGACGCTATCAAATAGAACTCGCCGAGCCGGTTTAAATGAGCCCAAGCTCGACGGGTTTAGGATGAAAATTTTAGAATATTAAAAATTATAAATATGGGGCTGGTAATCCACCCTACCTTATATTTAGGAGCAGGATTGCTCAGCAGCTGTTGCTTGGAGGGCAGAGGTGCTTGTAGTTTTCTAATTGCCCTCGGAGAGGACAGTCCAGTGGTTTTGGTGCTGGAGCTGTTCCAGTTGGTCACCAGACAATCTGGTGTCCAGTTGGGCAGGTGAAAAAGTGTGATGTGCGGTTTGGTGCTAGTCCGATGGAATCTTGTGCGGGCTATAAGATGGTGGTAGATTCCGATTTTTCGGAGGTGTGGATCCCCTGGAAACCCTGGATTCCAACCTATTCCTGGTCGAAATTCCTGAACTACTGGGCGAATATTGTTGAGATTGGTGTCAGTCTGTAGGTTATTTTCTGTACTTTGTCCTTGTCGTAATTTGGATTTGGTGTTCTGATGTTTGGGGGTGGTTAACCCCAAAAAACGGTTTTCCCTTGGTCCGAGAGGATATTTCTGGTCCGATTTTGTCGTGAGATGTGTCAAAAGATACCTTTCCGTCTAGCGCTTCTATTGAATGTAAAAAATGGTTCCTATCTTTAGGGGCTGCAGGCTGGGCGATAAAACCCCTGGTTTGGTCTCTAATAAATCAGCCCTTATTCCAAAAATTTAAAATTGGGTATTAAACGAAAGCCCTTACGGAGTACAATCTATTGAAGCTATAAAAACATGTGGTTGTCGATCCAAATTAAAAGTTATTCACCTTTTTAGTGTTTTTGCTCCAGATTATCTTCAATTTTGAGTCCTTAACCTCAAATTTTATGTTGGAATGTAGAGCTTAATTAGCTCTACAACACAGCACTATTTTTTGATTTTTAAAGTTATAAACACTATTTTTAAAATGGAAAAAACGGAAAATTTAAAAGTTTTTTGAAAAAATAAAATAGAAAACGTAAACTTAAAAAACTGAATTTTACACTAAAAGATAGATCGCGATAGCGCGCATCTAACGATATGTAACACTTTACTAAAATATCACTGAATACCACTTTTTTGAATTTTTTAGACTTTTTCAAGGCGCGGAGCGACGTGGATTCGACCGTTCCGGGTGGCGTTTGGACGCGGACTGGTTAGGTTAGGTTAGGTTAGGTTAGGTTAGGTTAGGTTAGGTTAGGTTAGGTTAGGTTAGGTTAGGTTAGGTTAGGTTAGGTTAGGTTAGGTTAGGTTAGGTTAGGTTAGGTTAGGTTAGGTTAGGTTAGGTTAGGTTAGGTTAGGTTAGGTTAGGTTAGGTTAGGTTAGGTTAGGTTAGGTTAGGTTAGGTTAGGTTAGGTTAGGTTAGGTTAGGTTAGGTTAGGTTAAGGGCCTCATAGCCAAGCGGCTTTGTATGTGACCGTGGTGGGTGTGAGGTTCCGGGTTCGATTCCCGGTCCGAGTGTAAATTTATATTTATTCTCGGCCTTTGGTAGGGCTGTACGGTGCCGGGCGAGTGTTTAAACCGTACATAGTGGGCACAGTTGAGATTCTATAGTGTGCAGTGGGCACCCAACTATATCGATACTCCTGTGTAGGCTTAGAACGTAGCAATACGCTCTAGGCCGAGGGTGGCAATTACAAGTGGTTAAGTAATTGGACATTCCTTTTTTAAAGGGCCTCATAGCCAAGCGGCTTTGTATGTGACCGTGGTGGGTGTGAGGTTCCGGGTTCGATTCCCGGTCCGAGTGTAAATTTATATTTATTCTCGGCCTTTGGTAGGGCTGTACGGTGCCGGGCGAGTGTTTAAACCGTACATAGTGGGCACAGTTGAGATTCTATAGTGTGCAGTGGGCACCCAACTATATCGATACTCCTGTGTGAGGATGGCAATTACAAGTGGTTAAGTAATTCAACATTCCTTTTAAAGGGCCTCATAGCCAAGCGGCTTTGTATGTGACCGTGGTGGGTGTGAGGTTCCGGGTTCGATTCCCGGTCCGAATGTAAATTTATATTTATTCTCGGCCTTTGGTAGGGCTGTACGGTGCCGGGCGAGTGTTTAAACCGTACATAGTGGGCACAGTTGAGATTCTATAGTGTGCAGTGGGCACCCAACTATATCGATACTCCTGTGTAGGCTTAGAACGTAGCAATACGCTCTAGGCCGAGGGTGGCAATTACAAGTGGTTAAGTAATTGGACATTCCTTTTAAGGGCCTCATAGCCAAGCGGCTTTGTATGTGACCGTGGTGGGTGTGAGGTTCCGGGTTCGATTCCCGGTCCGAGTGTAAATTTATATTTATTCTCGGCCTTTGGTAGGGCTGTACGGTGCCGGGCGAGTGTTTAAACCGTACAAAGTGGGCACAGTTGAGATTCTATAGTGTGCAGTGGGCACCCAACTATATCGATACTCCTGTGTAGGCTTAGAACGTAGCAATACGCTCTAGGCCGAGGGTGGCAATTACAAGTGGTTAAGTAATTGGACATTCCTTTTAAAGGGCCTCATAGCCAAGCGGCTTTGTATGTGACCGTGGTGGGTGTGAGGTTCCGGGTTCGATTCCCGGTCCGAGTGTAAATTTATATTTATTCTCGGCCTTTGGTAGGGCTGTACGGTGCCGGGCGAGTGTTTAAACCGTACAAAGTGGGCACAGTTGAGATTCTATAGTGTGCAGTGGGCACCCAACTATATCGATACTCCTGTGTAGGCTTAGAACGTAGCAATACGCTCTAGGCCGAGGGTGGCAATTACAAGTGGTTAAGTAATTGGACATTCCTTTGGCCTCATAGCCAAGCGGCTTTGTATGTGACCGTGGTGGGTGTGAGGTTCCGGGTTCGATTCCCGGTCCGAGTGTAAATTTATATTTATTCTCGGCCTTTGGTAGGGCTGTACGGTGCCGGGCGAGTGTTTAAACCGTACATAGTGGGCACAGTTGAGATTCTATAGTGTGCAGTGGGCACCCAACTATATCGATACTCCTGTGTGAGGATGGCAATTACAAGTGGTTAAGTAATTCAACATTCCTTTTTGCCTGAATTCCCTGGGTTGAATGCCTTGTGCGACCCCCGGGGAATTCAATGCGGTGCCAGATGTCATTCATTCAGAATGGATGTGTCTGGCACTGCAGGTGATATGGAGGGCCTAGGAGGAATTTTTAGTGGGTCGGGTTTCTCCCCTCTGGTTAGCAGAGGGATAAGAGATAACCATCCCCACAGTCCCCGCGGTAGCGACTGCATACGCCCGCGGGCCTGCAATTGTGCATTTTAACCTCCTTCATAAAAAAAAAAAAAAAAAGGTTAGGTTAGGTTAGGTTAGGTTAGGTTAGGTTAGGTTAGGTTAGGTTAGGTTAGGTTAGGTTAGGTTAGGTTAGGTTAGGTTAGGTTAGGTTAGGTTAGGTTAGGTTAGGTTAGGTTAGGTTAGGTTAGGTTAGGTTAGGTTAGGTTAGGTTAGGTTAGGTCAGGTTAGGTTAGGTTAGGTTAGGTTAGGTTAGGTTAGGTTAGGTTAGGTTAGGTTAGGTTAGGTTAGGTTAGGTTAGGTTAGGTTAGGTTAGGTTAGGTTAGGTTAGGTTAGGTTAGGTTAGGTTAGGTTAGGTTAGGTTAGGTTAGGTTAGGTTAGGTTAGGTTAGGTTAGGTTAGGTTAGGTTAGGTTAGGTTAGGTTAGGTTAGGTTAGGTTAGGTTAGGTTAGGTTAGGTTAGGTTAGGTTAGGTTAGGTTAGGTTAGGTTAGGTTAGGTTAGGTTAGGTTAGGTTAGGTTAGGTTAGGTTAGGTTAGGTTAGGTTAGGTTAGGTTAGGTTAGGTTAGGTTAGGTTAGGTTAGGTTAGGTTAGGTTAGGTTAGGTTAGGTTAGGTTAGGTTAGGTTAGGTTAGGTTAGGTTAGGTTAGGTTAGGTTAGGTTAGGTTAGGTTAGGTTAGGTTAGGTTAGGTTAGGTTAGGTTAGGTTAGGTTTTTTTTTTTTTTTTTTTTTTTTTTTTTTTTTTTTTTTTTCTTTTAATTGTTAGTAGGCCTACCATCCCCGGCGACTAACGCCCCGGGGCCGAGGAAGCTAAGCTAAAGTACAGCTTGAAGTCTTTATTGATGTAAAAACAAATATATACATTGGGCGTGAATTAGGTGGTTGAGGGTTGGTTTTGCTATTTGATACAATTCTTTTCCCTCAACCACCTGAACAGAGTCCGCGTCTTAAAACTAGTAATTATATAAAGTGAAAGTAAACATTTTTATAAATTATTTGTACTTAAGTAAGTAGGTTATTACAAAAAAAATGTTTTACTATTAAACTAAATAAATTGTGTTTATAATTATTCCAGTATTAAGAATTGAACGCGGGTCGGTTGATGAGGGTTGGTTCTGCTATTAGATACAATAACCTTCCCTCAGCCGCCCAATTTAAGTCCGCCTCTTAATACCAGCACATATTGAACAAAGAAAACAGTTTAATCTATACATCATCGTTAGGCAATGCAAAACTTAATTTAAGCAGAGATATGCTTTAGTAATTGCGCTTATAAATAGCTATGCAGGTGTTAGAGTAGGACACGGGTAGGTTGTTGAGGGTCGGTTCTGCTATTAGATACAATAACCGACCCTCAGCCGCCCGGTTTAAGCCCGCTACTTAACACCAACATTTAGTATTACACAAAGAAAAGTTTAACATTATTAAACATAAAGAATAAAGAAAAAATAAAAAGTTTTACATTTACTTTTACAGTTGATACAAAGCTAAATTTGAACAAAGATGAATTATGATTAATTGCGCTTATAATTATGCAAGCGTTTAGCGTTGGACACGGGAAGGTTGTTGAGGGCCGGATCTGCCATTAGATACAATAACCGACCCTCTGCCGCCGGTTTAAGCCCGCTACTTAACACCAACATTTAGTATTACACAAAGAAAAGTTTAACATTATTAAACATAAAGAAAAAAATAAAAAGTTTTACATTTACTTTTACAGTTGATACAAAGCTAAATTTGAACAAAGATGAATTATGATTAATTGCGCTTATAATTATGCAAGTGTTTAGCGTAGGACACGGGAAGGTTGTTGAGGGCCGGATCTGCTATTAGATACAATAACCGACCCTCAGCCGCCCGGTTTAAGCCCGCTACTTAACACCAACATTTAGTATTACACAAAGAAAAGAAAAGTTTAACATTATTAAACATAAAGAATAAAGAAAAAATAAAAAGTTTTACATTTACTTTTACAGTTGATACAAAGCTAAATTTGAACAAAGATGAATTATGATTAATTGCGCTTATAATTATGCAAGTGTTTAGCGTTGGACACGGGAAGGTTGTTGAGGGCCGGATCTGCTATTAGATACAATAACCGACCCTCAGCCGCCCGGTTTAAGTCCGCTACTTATCACCAACATTAATATTACACAGAGAAAAGTTTTATATTTTTAGGCATAAGAAAGTTTTACATTTACCCATACCGTTGATATAATGCTAAATTTAAGCAAGGATGAGCTATAATTAATAGGGCTGATAATTATGCAGGTGTTTAGAGTTGGACACGGGTAGGTTGTTGAGGGTCGATTCTGCTATAGGATACAATAACCGACCCTCAGCCTCCCAGTTTAAGCCCTCTTCTTAACACAAGCCTTTAATATTACACAGAAAAGTTTTACATTATTAAACATAGGAAAGTTTTATATTTACAGTTAATACAAGGTTAAATTTAATCAGAGATAAGCTATAGTGAATTGTGCATGTATATATTAAACCTAGTAGTGAAATAAACCGTAACTAGTTACAGATCGAGACTAGAATGATCTGTAACTAGTTATGCAAATGGTATTAGTCGTACAGTGAAATAGAGTTGAGATTATAGTAAAATAAAAATATACAATGAAATAGAATTGAACTTATAGTAAAATTAGAATCGAGTCAATTTGTTTAGTACAAATGGTATTAATGCAGTAAAGTAGGAATTAAATTTATTGTTTAATGAAAAATAAAATGAATAAAATTGAGATTATAGTCTAACATAGGTTAGTAGTAGTTGATAATTGAATCGAAGTTAAATAGTATAGTTAAGATAGTGGGTATTATAGTTGTAAAAAGTGTAAAAGGTGATAGATGAATAGAGGTAACTTTATACATTTTTGTATTTTTGTAGGGGTGAGGGTGGATTATTTGCAAATTAATTATTGATTGAGAATGTAAAATATAAAATATCATTGTAAGCTTTGATAGAGCACACAAGGTTGGGAAGGGTTGTGTTGTTTAATAAGGGGTAAGGATTGTGGATGTTTTTGTGTTTTTGTGTGGATAGGTGCCCTAGAGGAGGTGCAGCGTGTAAAGGTCGTCGTGAATTTAATCGTTTTTAGTTTGTAAGAGGTTTTGTGTAGGCAGACAAATGCCCCAGTGAAAGTGCTGCGCGTTGAGGTCGCTGTTAATGTAAGTGTTTGATTCAGAGTGTAATTGTGTTGTTTAATGTGAAATTAGTGTTTTGTGTATGTTTTAGATGTAGTTAATTTTTGCCTCAACGCGGGCACGCATGGCTGTAACTTTGGGGCATTTGTCTGAGTCGGCGCGGTGTAGAGTGCCGGTGTTGGTGTTGAATTGTTTGTTATGTTCGGCGCAATTGGTGCAGTTGTGTACTTCAGCCTTGCACTCCGCTGTAGGATGGTGAGCGGAGCACTTGGCGCATGTGGGTGTGGTATTGGGGCAGCGGCTCTTTGTGTGTCCGAAATTTAGGCAGTTTTGACACTGCCTAAATGGTGAGAAGTTGTCACTGTGGACCCGCTGCATCCCTATGTTAACTCTGCCTAGGTCGGCGAACGCCTTCCAGGCAGAGGGTGTTGTATTTAGAACCGCGTTGTACAGTGTAGTGTTTCTGTTGTTAGCAATGAATTTTATAGTGAATGTGTGATTAGCTAGTGTGATGTTTTGGTCTTTTATTGTTTTAGTGAGTTCAAACTCGGGAATTGTTTTCTTTATGCCTTTTAGTATAATCATTGGGTCTAAGCGCTTTTCCTCTTGAGTGTTTATTTTTGTGTTATTTTGTAGTCGTGTAAGTGTGTGTAGTTTGTGCTCTTCTCTTTCGAAAACGAGTTTAATTTTGTGTTTTGAAAGCGGGGTGACCTTTAAAGGGGCGTATCCGCCCTCTCTGAAATTAACGGTTCTACTGATTTGTGTCAGTATCTGTTCTGTTGTGTCGAGACCCTCTCCGGACACGATGATGGAAGGCCCTGCAGGGGGTTTGGGCGTGGCGGCGGCCTTAGCGTAGGATTGATGAGTCTTATGCGGGTCCGCCGACACTGGTTGTATCTCCGGCGGCGCGGGTTTAGGGGATGCCTTAATAACCCTGGTGTGTTCCTGCAAGGCCTTATTCGATTCATCGAGTAACCGAGAGTGGGCCTCGAGTTTGTCTAACAGTTGTTGTTGTGTGGTGTCTTTAGTTGGTGTAACTGTTGTATTGGTGGCCTGTGTCGTGAGGGGTTTGGGAGGGGAGGGGGTGGAGGGGTCGAGCATGGCGATGACTCCAAAGAGGCCGTTTATTGCCTCTGTGATCGAGGTTTTGAGATCACCCTTTAGGTTGCGGGAGGCTGCTACTGCGTCCAAGCCTTTCTTTCTATAGTCTCTCGCCATCTCTATGTATGTAGACTCCGCAGGGGGAGCTGAACGGGCGAAGGACGGGCTCAGGGTGTCCACTAGGGACCGCCTGGCAGCTGCTGTGGTCGTGTGAGGTGACAGAATGTCGGATTTGGATGATTTGGGAGGGGTTCTGGGTAACATGTCTGCGAAGGGCGGTGAGGGGGGGCTGAAATATGGACGGGTGTGTTCACCTCTTCGAGCTGAGTCGTTTGATACCCAACTCGAGGGGGTGGGGGTGGGGGGGAAGATTTTGTCGCGGTGGGGGGTAAAAACCTATATTGTGGGGTGGAGGGGGGTTTGTGAGAGGAACAATGTACACTATCAAATAGAACTCGCCGAGCCGGTTTAAATAAGCCCAAGCTCGACGGGTTTAAGATAAAAATTTGAAAATGTTAAAAATTTATAATTATGGGGCTGGTAATCCACCCTACCTTGTGTTAAGGACCAGGATTGCTCGCCAGCTGTTGCTCGTAATATAGTGGTGATAGGTGTTTTCTGGCTGCCCCCGGAGAGGACAAGTTGTTGGTGTTGGAGCAGGAGCTGTTCCAGCTGGTCGCCTGATGACTTGGTGTCCAGTTGGGCAGGTGAAAAAGTGTGATGTGCGGTTTGGAACTAATCCGATGGAATCTTGTGCGGGCTATAAGATGGTGGTAGATTCCGATTTTTCGGAGGTGTGGATCCCCTGGAAACCCTGGATTCCAAGCTATTCCTGGTCGTGGTTCCTGAATTACTGGGCGAATATTGATGATATTGGTGTCAGTCGGTAGGTTATTTTTTGTACTTTGTCCTTATTGTAATTTGGATTTGGTGTTCTGATGTTTGGGGGTGGTTAACCCCAAAAAACGGTTTTCCCTTGGTCCGAGGGGATATTTCTGGTCCGATTTTGTAGTGAGATATGTCAAAAGATACCTTTCCGTCTAGCGCATCTTATAGACGTATTAAATTAATTGTGTGTTGTGGGGCCGCTTGCTGGTGGGGAAAATCCTTATTTTTGGTGTTTTTTGCCTCTAGAAAATTATTCCTTGGGTCCAAAATTATAAACTGGGTATCAGGCGATAGCCCTCAATTAGGACTATCGTTTTAAGCTATAATAAGTAACTGTCACAGATCTAAATAAAAAGTTGTTAACCTTTTTCTGCGGTTTTGTCCGTGAAATCCTCAGTTATGGACCCTTATCGACCAAATTTGGGTCGAAATGTCCGTCTTAATGCACTCTATTCAACCACACCACAAAAACAATTTTTTAATAACTGAAACTATTTTTAAAAGTCAAAAAACCGAAAAATTTACTGTTTTTTGTGAAAATTAAATGTAAAACTAAAACTTTTAAAACTGAATTTACCACTATTGGATAGATCGCAGAAGCGCGCATCTATTGATATGTAACACTTTACTCAACACTTAAGAAAAACCACTGTTATTATTTTTGCAAACTTTTTTGAGGCGCGGAGCGACGTGAGTTCGACCGTTTCGGGTGGCGTTTGGACGCGGACTGGTTAGGTTAGGTTAGGTTAGGTTAGGTTAGGTTAGGTTAGGTTAGGTTAGGTTAGGTTAGGTTAGGTTAGGTTAGGTTAGGTTAGGTTAGGTTAGGTTAGGTTAGGTTAGGTTAGGTTAGGTTAGGTTAGGTTAGGTTAGGTTAGGTTACGTTAGGTTAGGTTAGGTTAGGTTAGGTTAGGTTAGGTTAGGTTAGGTTAGGTTAGGTTAGGTTAGGTTAGGTTAGGTTAGGTTAGGTTAGGTTAGGTTAGGTTAGGTTAGGTTAGGTTAGGTTAGGTTAGGTTAGGTTAGGTTAGGTTAGGTTAGGTTAGGTTAGGTTAGGTTAGGTTAGGTTAGGTTAGGTTAGGTTAGGTTAGGTTAGGTTAGGTTAGGTTAGGTTAGGTTAGGTTAGGTTAGGTTAGGTTAGGTTAGGTTAGGTTAGGTTAGGTTAGGTTAGGTTAGGTTAGGTTAGGTTAGGTTAGGTTAGGTTAGGTTAGGTTAGGTTAGGTTAGGTTAGGTTAGGTTAGGTTAGGTTAGGTTAGGTTAGGTTAGGTTAGGTTAGGATAGGTTAGGTTAGGTTAGGTTAGGTTAGGTTAGGTTAGGTTAGGTTAGGTTAGGTTAGGTTAGGTTAGGTTAGGTTAGGTTAGGTTAGGTTAGGTTAGGTTAGGTTAGGTTAGGTTAGGTTAGGTTAGGTTAGGTTAGGTTAGGTTAGGTTAGGTTAGGTTAGGTTAGGTTAGGTTAGGTTAGGTTAGGTTAGGTTAGGTTAGGTTAGGTTAGGTTAGGTTAGGTTAGGTTAGGTTAGGTTAGGTTAGGTTAGGTTAGGTTAGGTTAGGTTAGGTTAGGTTAGGTTAGGTTAGGTTAGGTTAGGTTAGGTTAGGTTAGGTTAGGTTAGGTTAGGTTAGGTTAGGTTAAGGGCCTCATAGCCAAGCGGCTTTGTATGTGACCGTGGTGGGTGTGAGGTTCCGGGTTCGATTCCCGGTCCGAGTGTAAATTTATATTTATTCTCGGCCTTTGGTAGGGCTGTACGGTGCCGGGCGAGTGTTTAAACCGTACATAGTGGGCACAGTTGAGATTCTATAGTGTGCAGTGGGCACCCAACTATATCGATACTCCTGTGTAGGCTTAGAACGTAGCAATACGCTCTAGGCCGAGGGTGGCAATTACAAGTGGTTAAGTAATTGGACATTCCTTTTTAAGGGCCTCATAGCCAAGCGGCTTTGTATGTGACCGTGGTGGGTGTGAGGTTCCGGGTTCGATTCCCGGTCCGAGTGTAAATTTATATTTATTCTCGGCCTTTGGTAGGGCTGTACGGTGCCGGGCGAGTGTTTAAACCGTACATAGTGGGCACAGTTGAGATTCTATAGTGTGCAGTGGGCACCCAACTATATCGATACTCCTGTGTAGGCTTAGAACGTAGCAATACGCTCTAGGCCGAGGGTGGCAATTACAAGTGGTTAAGTAATCGGACATTCCTTTTAAGGGCCTCATAGCCAAGCGGCTTTGTATGTGACCGTGGTGGGTGTGAGGTTCCGGGTTCGATTCCCGGTCCGAGTGTAAATTTATATTTATTCTCGGCCTTTGGTAGGGCTGTACGGTGCCGGGCGAGTGTTTAAACCGTACATAGTGGGCACAGTTGAGATTCTATAGTGTGCAGTGGGCACCCAACTATATCGATACTCCTGTGTAGGCTTAGAACGTAGCAATACGCTCTAGGCCGAGGGTGGCAATTACAAGTGGTTAAGTAATTGGACATTCCTTTTAAAGGGCCTCATAGCCAAGCGGCTTTGTATGTGACCGTGGTGGGTGTGAGGTTCCGGGTTCGATTCCCGGTCCGAGTGTAAATTTATATTTATTCTCGGCCTTTGGTAGGGCTGTACGGTGCCGGGCGAGTGTTTAAACCGTACATAGTGGGCACAGTTGAGATTCTATAGTGTGCAGTGGGCACCCAACTATATCGATACTCCTGTGTGAGGATGGCAATTACAAGTGGTTAAGTAATTCAACATTCCTTTTTAAGGGCCTCATAGCCAAGCGGCTTTGTATGTGACCGTGGTGGGTGTGAGGTTCCGGGTTCGATTCCCGGTCCGAGTGTAAATTTATATTTATTCTCGGCCTTTGGTAGGGCTGTACGGTGCCGGGCGAGTGTTTAAACCGTACATAGTGGGCACAGTTGAGATTCTATAGTGTGCAGTGGGCACCCAACTATATCGATACTCCTGTGTAGGCTTAGAACGTAGCAATACGCTCTAGGCCGAGGGTGGCAATTACAAGTGGTTAAGTAATTGGACATTCCTTTTCAAGGGCCTCATAGCCAAGCGGCTTTGTATGTGACCGTGGTGGGTGTGAGGTTCCGGGTTCGATTCCCGGTCCGAGTGTAAATTTATATTTATTCTCGGCCTTTGGTAGGGCTGTACGGTGCCGGGCGAGTGTTTAAACCGTACATAGTGGGCACAGTTGAGATTCTATAGTGTGCAGTGGGCACCCAACTATATCGATACTCCTGTGTAGGCTTAGAACGTAGCAATACGCTCTAGGCCGAGGGTGGCAATTACAAGTGGTTAAGTAATTGGACATTCCTTTTAAAGGGCCTCATAGCCAAGCGGCTTTGTATGTGACCGTGGTGGGTGTGAGGTTCCGGGTTCGATTCCCGGTCCGAGTGTAAATTTATATTTATTCTCGGCCTTTGGTAGGGCTGTACGGTGCCGGGCGAGGGTTTAAACCGTACATAGTGGGCACAGTTGAGATTCTATAGTGTGCAGTGGGCACCCAACTATATCGATACTCCTGTGTAGGCTTAGAACGTAGCAATACGCTCTAGGCCGAGGGTGGCAATTACAAGTGGTTAAGTAATTGGACATTCCTTTAAGGGCCTCATAGCCAAGCGGCTTTGTATGTGACCGTGGTGGGTGTGAGGTTCCGGGTTCGATTCCCGGTCCGAGTGTAAATTTATATTTATTCTCGGCCTTTGGTAGGGCTGTACGGTGCCGGGCGAGTGCTTAAACCGTACATAGTGGGCACAGTTGAGATTCTATAGTGTGCAGTGGGCACCCAACTATATCGATACTCCTGTGTAGGCTTAGAACGTAGCAATACGCTCTAGGCCGAGGGTGGCAATTACAAGTGGTTAGTAATTGGACATTCCTTTTTAAAGGGCCTCATAGCCAAGCGGCTTTGTATGTGACCGTGGTGGGTGTGAGGTTCCGGGTTCGATTCCCGGTCCGAGTGTAAATTTATATTTATTCTCGGCCTTTGGTAGGGCTGTACGGTGCCGGGCGAGTGTTTAAACCGTACATAGTGGGCACAGTTGAGATTCTATAGTGTGCAGTGGGCACCCAACTATATCGATACTCCTGTGTAGGCTTAGAACGTAGCAATACGCTCTAGGCCGAGGGTGGCAATTACAAGTGGTTAGTAATTGGACATAAGGGCCTCATAGCCAAGCGGCTTTGTATGTGACCGTGGTGGGTGTGAGGTTCCGGGTTCGATTCCCGGTCCGAGTGTAAATTTATATTTATTCTCGGCCTTTGGTAGGGCTGTACGGTGCCGGGCGAGTGTTTAAACCGTACATAGTGGGCACAGTTGAGATTCTATAGTGTGCAGTGGGCACCCAACTATATCGATACTCCTGTGTAGGCTTAGAACGTAGCAATACGCTCTAGGCCGAGGGTGGCAATTACAAGTGGTTAAGTAATTGGACATTCCTTTTTAAGGGCCTCATAGCCAAGCGGCTTTGTATGTGACCGTGGTGGGTGTGAGGTTCCGGGTTCGATTCCCGGTCCGAGTGTAAATTTATATTTATTCTCGGCCTTTGGTAGGGCTGTACGGTGCCGGGCGAGTGTTTAAACCGTACATAGTGGGCACAGTTGAGATTCTATAGTGTGCAGTGGGCACCCAACTATATCGATACTCCTGTGTGAGGATGGCAATTACAAGTGGTTAAGTAATTCAACATTCCTTTTTAAGGGCCTCATAGCCAAGCGGCTTTGTATGTGACCGTGGTGGGTGTGAGGTTCCGGGTTCGATTCCCGGTCCGAGTGTAAATTTATATTTATTCTCGGCCTTTGGTAGGGCTGTACGGTGCCGGGCGAGTGCTTAAACCGTACATAGTGGGCACAGTTGAGATTCTATAGTGTGCAGTGGGCACCCAACTATATCGATACTCCTGTGTAGGCTTAGAACGTAGCAATACGCTCTAGGCCGAGGGTGGCAATTACAAGTGGTTAGTAATTGGACATTCCTTTTAAGGGCCTCATAGCCAAGCGGCTTTGTATGTGACCGTGGTGGGTGTGAGGTTCCGGGTTCGATTCCCGGTCCGAGTGTAAATTTATATTTATTCTCGGCCTTTGGTAGGGCTGTACGGTGCCGGGCGAGTGTTTAAACCGTACATAGTGGGCACAGTTGAGATTCTATAGTGTGCAGTGGGCACCCAACTATATCGATACTCCTGTGTAGGCTTAGAACGTAGCAATACGCTCTAGGCCGAGGGTGGCAATTACAAGTGGTTAAGTAATTGGACATTCCTTTTAAAGGGCCTCATAGCCAAGCGGCTTTGTATGTGACCGTGGTGGGTGTGAGGTTCCGGGTTCGATTCCCGGTCCGAGTGTAAATTTATATTTATTCTCGGCCTTTGGTAGGGCTGTACGGTGCCGGGCGAGTGCTTAAACCGTACATAGTGGGCACAGTTGAGATTCTATAGTGTGCAGTGGGCACCCAACTATATCGATACTCCTGTGTAGGCTTAGAACGTAGCAATACGCTCTAGGCCGAGGGTGGCAATTACAAGTGGTTAGTAATTGGACATTCCTTTTTAAGGGCCTCATAGCCAAGCGGCTTTGTATGTGACCGTGGTGGGTGTGAGGTTCCGGGTTCGATTCCCGGTCCGAGTGTAAATTTATATTTATTCTCGGCCTTTGGTAGGGCTGTACGGTGCCGGGCGAGTGTTTAAACCGTACATAGTGGGCACAGTTGAGATTCTATAGTGTGCAGTGGGCACCCAACTATATCGATACTCCTGTGTAGGCTTAGAACGTAGCAATACGCTCTAGGCCGAGGGTGGCAATTACAAGTGGTTAAGTAATTGGACATTCCTTTTAAGTATGTGACCGTGGTGGGTGTGAGGTTCCGGGTTCGATTCCCGGTCCGAGTGTAAATTTATATTTATTCTCGGCCTTTGGTAGGGCTGTACGGTGCCGGGCGAGTGTTTAAACCGTACATAGTGGGCACAGTTGAGTTTCTATAGTGTGCAGTGGGCACCCAACTATATTGAGATTCCTGTGTAGGCTTAGAACGTAACAATACGCTCTAGGCCGAGGGTGGCAATTACAAGTGGTTAAGTAATTGGACATTCCTTTTAAGGGCCTCATAGCCAAGCGGCTTTGTATGTGACCGTGGTGGGTGTGAGGTTCCGGGTTCGATTCCCGGTCCGAGTGTAAATTTATATTTATTCTCGGCCTTTGGTAGGGCTGTACGGTGCCGGGCGAGTGCTTAAACCGTACATAGTGGGCACAGTTGAGATTCTATAGTGTGCAGTGGGCACCCAACTATATCGATACTCCTGTGTAGGCTTAGAACGTAGCAATACGCTCTAGGCCGAGGGTGGCAATTACAAGTGGTTAGTAATTGGACATTCCTTTTAGTACGCGTCGAGCTGTCGTAGCGGCAACTGTGTTTTCGTTCGCTCCGCGTTTGGAAAATTCCAATGGTGGGTTTTTAGTGGCGGAAAATCCTGTGAGTTGGCATAAAAGATTCAGTAGCAATTACTGCTTCTTTGTATGTTTGTGTGCACTTCGTAGTTATATTCTTAATAACTACAAGGTTAAAGTGAGGGGAAATTGACCCGGTGTTTGTGTTTGTGTTACCTTTTATGTGTCGCGCCGACACATAAATTGTATGTGTCTTTATTGTGGGATTACGGTGCAACCGTGAGTGTTACAATTATTTATCTTTGGCCCATTAATTTGGCCAATATAATATAAGTTGCAGCAAGTGAATTGTCGGCCGCCATCTTGTTTGCTAGTTGGGTGCCAAGGTCGGGCAAACTAGTGAAGCGTCGGTCCGCCATCTTGTTGTTTACAAGTTTGGTGCCAAGGTTGGGGTTTTTCCGTGACGCGTTGGACGTCTCTCACACCGAAGTGAGTGGGCGTCCGAAGATTGGACTTCGTCACACCGAAGCGGATTAAGACTTTAAATTTTAGTTTTAATTATTTAGAATTAAGATTTTAGAATTAGGATTTTGGAATTGATATTGTATTTGTGTGGTGTTGCCAGGTCTATATTCATTTATCTATTTATTTATTTATATATTTATTGGGTAGAGGGGTAGAGTTCTGGGCGGAGGTGGAGTCGGGGATAGAGTCGTCGACTCTAATGTTAGTTGGGGGTAGGGTCTAGTAGCACCTTGATATGAGGCGAGCTAAAGGGTTGGTGATTTCGTCGTCCTCGGATAGTGACGACGATGTGGGTATCGTGGATTGCTCCGGTGAGAGGAAGCGGGCGCATACAAAAAGCCCGGTTGGCAACAACAAGGAAACTTGCTCCCCACCGGCCAAGGGTAAGCCGAAAAAGGCGGCTTCTCATGTGGTTGGGTTGGAGGAGGCGGAGGGAGAGTTGCGGCGTCAGAACGCTCGCTCTCGCCTTGCAGAGAGGTTAGAAGGTGCGGGGAATGTCTCCGATTATGGGGCTCCCGCCAGTGTGGATATCAGGTTAGTGAGGTCATCCGGGGAGGAGGATTTCGACGATGTCATCCTCCTTGGCATTGCTGAGATGAAGGAGCGGACGGCTGTGCGGGTTCGTCGCATTTTCGAAATTGCGACGAAGTCGGGCAACCTCAAGGGTGAGTTTGTCCGCGACCTGAAGGTTGCAGCCAAGGAGGTGGCTGAGATCGTGGAGGATCTCGCGGAGAGATGCCTGGGAGGGGATGAGGGGAGGCGCCTCCTGAGGGACAATGTTCGCCTGAGGGCCCAGGTAAAAGACCTGGGTCTGGAGCTTGCGGCCCTTAGGAGGGAGTTCAATGAGAGCACTGCGCACTTAGCGCAGACAAAGGGACACCCCGTGTCGGTGGAGGGTCCCTCCACTCCGGATGCCCTCCGTCAAATGATGGAGGGGCTTTTGGATGGGGTGAAGGAGAGCCTTATGGGGGAGGTGATGCGGGCTGTTGGGGGCATGCTAGATGCCAAGCTTGCGGGGATTGGGGACAGGCTCCTCCCTGAGCCTGTGCTGCGTCCTCCGCTGGCGGCATCGGCCCGTGGTCCGGGAACCCCTGAGCGTTTTGTGGAGAGGGGGGGGCCGGTGGCCCCGAATTTTGCAGGGCCCCTGGGCTCAAGCACCCGTGAGGGTTCGTTGGGGGGTCGGGGCACGGTGGCTCCGAATGTGGTGGGGACCCAGGGCCCCGAAGATTTTGAGGGGAGCAGAGTCCCGGAGGCCCCAGGTCTTTCGGGGCCCCGGGTCTCTGGGGGTCCTAGTGACGGAAGCTGGGCGACCGTCAGCAAAAAGAAGGGAAAGGGAAAGAAGGGTGGTTCTCCCGCTGTGCCGGTCCTTCCCCCTGTGAGTGGGGGAAGTGGCCGTGTTGGCCGGTCAGAGGACCATGGAGTGAGTCGCGGCGCAGGGCCCTCGGCTGGGCGAGTGGCAGTTATAGAGAGGTCTGTCAGGGTGCAGCCTTCGCTCACTCCGCCGAAAACTTCCGCAGTGGTCATCACATTGCGGAGGGAGGCGGTGGAGCGGGGGGTGACGTATGCCGATGTGCTACTCAAGGCAAGAAATGGTATAAACCTGGCTGAGATTGGAATTGCAACTATCAGCATCCGGCTAACGGCAACGGGAGCTCGGATGCTGGAGGTGCCGGGGGTTGACAGAGAGGAGAAGGCTGATGCCCTGGCGGACAGGCTTCGTGTGGTGCTGTCGGGGGAGGCCTTGGTGGGGAGGCCCGTCAAATGTGCGGACCTCCTTATTCGGGACCTTGACGACAGCGTCACTGAGAGGGATGTGACGGAGGCGGTGGCTGCCATGGGTGGGTGCCCGGCTGAAGCGATCAAGCCGGGTAAGATTTTGAGGCGTGGGATACGGGGCTTGGGGGAGATGTTCCTCATGTGTCCGGTCGCCGCCGCCCAGAAAGTGTGCCAAGGAAAGCTCCTCATTGGGTGGAGCTCCTGTCGGGTTGAAATCCGAGAGGACCGCCCTTTGAGGTGCTACAAGTGCCAGAAGTTGGGTCACGTGCGAGCCACCTGTGACTCAACGATGGACTTGGCGGAGGTGTGCTATCGATGTGGGGTTGCTGGCCACAAGGCCAATGAATGCAGCTCGAAAGAGCTGCATTGCGCGGTCTGCTCAACGGCTGGGAAGCCAGCAGACCATAAGATGGCGGGAAGGGCCTGCAACCCTCCGAAGGTGACGAAGGGCCTGGGAGCCCAAAGGACAGGGACAACTGTGGGGAACGCTCCCATGGAGGTTGGTGTGGCACAACCATCATAGCTGCACCAGCCTGTTGGGGGGGATCTGGAGACGCTGTGCCGCGATTCAGGGGTGGTGACTGCACACCCTGGCCGAATGTGCCACTTGGTTGAGGCGACACTGTCTCGACCTGGTGTCGGTCGTTTGGACGGACCTCTCGCTGCCGAGTGTTGTTGCAGCAATACTAGGTAGCCATGAGGCATGGCGATCGGTTCTTCCGGTTTGCCGGTTCTTCTGGTTTCGCGGGGCCGGTTTACCGGTTTTCCGGTTTTCCGGTTTACCGGTTTTCTGGTTTCATGGGGCCGGTTTACCGGTTTTCCGGTTTTCCGGTTTACCGGTTTTTCCGGTTTCATGGGGCCGGTTTACCGGTTTTCCGGTTTTCCGGTTTACCGGTTTTCTGGTTTCATGGGGCCGGTTTGCCGGTTTTCCGGTTTACCGGTTTTCTGGTTTCGTGGGGCCGGTTTTTCGGTTTACCGGTTTTTCCGGTTTCGTGGGGCCGGTTTTCCGGTTTTACCGGTTTTTCGGTTTACCGGTTTTCTGGTTTCGTGGGGCCGGTTTACCGGTTTTCCGGTTTTCCGGTTTACCGGTTTTTCCGGTTTCATGGGGCCAGTTTACCGGTTTTCCGGTTTTCCGGTTTACCGGTTTTCTGGTTTCGTGGGGCCGGGTTTCCGGTTTACCGGTTTTCCGGTTTACCGGTTTTTCGGTTTCGTGGGGCCGGTTTGCCGGTTTTCCGGCTGTCGATCGCCAGCGGGAGGTGCGTTGAATCGACCGGAGGGGTTGTGCTTGGCGACGGCAAGGTGAAGGGTGGGTAGGCGCAGGGTGGGCCCAATATACGCATAGTTGCGTGGGTCCAACTGCGTCCCACTGCGTCGTCGCCAGGCCCTTATGCGGACATACCCGCCTGAGCTTTCTGGGTTGAATGCCTAGTGCGACCCCCGGGGAGCTCAATGCGGTGCCGGACGGCATTCATTCAGAATGGGTGTAGTCTGGTACCGCAGGCGGTATGGAGGGTTCAGGAGGAATTTTTAGTGGGTCCGGCTTCTCCCCTCTGATTAGCAGAGGGACTTTGAGAACGCCATCCCCACAGTCCCCGCGGTAGCGACTGCATACGCCCGCGGGCCTGCATTTGTGCATTTTAACCTCCTTCATAAAAAAAAAAAAAAAAAGGTTAGGTTAGGTTAGGTTAGGTTAGGTTAGGTTAGGTTAGGTTAGGTTAGGTTAGGTTAGGTTAGGTTAGGTTAGGTTAGGTTAGGTTAGGTTAGGTTAGGTTAGGTTAGGTTAGGTTAGGTTAGGTTAGGTTAGGTTAGGTTAGGTTAGGTTAGGTTAGGTTAGGTTAGGTTAGGTTAGGTTAGGTTAGGTTAGGTTAGGTTAGGTTAGGTTAGGTTAGGTTAGGTTAGGTTAGGTTAGGTTAGGTTAGGTTAGGTTAGGTTAGGTTAGGTTAGGTTAGGTTAGGTTAGGTTAGGTTAGGTTAGGTTAGGTTAGGTTAGGTTAGGTTAGGTTAGGTTAGGTTAGGTTAGGTTAGGTTTTTTTTTTTTTTTTTTTTTTTTTTTTTTTTTTTTTCTTTTAATTGTTAGTAGGCCTACCATCCCCGGCGACTAACGCCCCGGGGCCGAGGAAGCTAAGCTAAATACTGCTTGAAGTCTTTATTAAAGTAAAACAAATATATACAGTGGTTGTGGATTAGGTGGTTGAGGGTTGGTTTTGCTATTTGATACAATTCTTTTCCCTCAACCATCTGAGCAGAGTCCACGTCTTAAAACTAGTAATTATATAAAAAAAAGTGAAAGTGAAATATTAACAGGTTATTTTGTGCTTAAATAAGTAGGTTGATACAATAAAATTTTTAACAACAAAGTAGTAGATAAAAGTGGTTATATAATTATTAAAGTAACAGTTATGTTTATTATTATATAGGTATTAGGAATTAAACGCGGGTAGGTTGTTGAGGGTCGGTTCTGCTATTAGATACAATAACCTTCCCTCAGCCGCCCAATTTAAGTCCGCTTCCTAATACCTACATTAAACATAACACAAACAAAATTTAGAACTAAAGTAAAATAAAAATGTAAAAATACACACTGGAATGAATAAGACAGTTGTTATAAAATTAAGTTTAAACAGATAGGCTTTAATAATGAGCCTGTAAATGACTGTGCTGGTGTTTGGAGTTGGACACGGGTAGGTTGTTGAGGGTCGGTTCTGCTATTAGATACAATAACCTTCCCTCAGCCGCCCAATTTAAGTCCGCTTCCTAACACCAACATTAAACATAACACAAACAAAATTTGGAGTTAAAGTAAAATAAAAATGTAAAAATACACAATGGAATGGAATAAAACAGTTGTTATAAAATTGAGTTTAAACAGATAGGCTTTAATAATGTGCCTGTAAATGACTGTGCTGGTGTTTGGAGTTGGACACGGGTAGGTTGTTGAGGGTCGGTTCTGCTATTAGATACAATAACCTTCCCTCAGCCGCCCAATTTAAGTCCGCTTCCTAACACCAACATTAAACATAACACAAACAACATTTGGAGTTAAAGAAAAATAAAAATGTAAAAATACACAGTGGAATGGAATAAAACAGTTGTTATAAAATTGAGTTTAAACATATAGGCTTTAATAATGTGCCTGTAAATGACTGTGCCGGTGTTTGGAGTTGGACACGGGTAGGTTGTTGAGGGTCGGTTCTGCTATTAGATACAATAACCTTCCCTCAGCCGCCCAATTTAAGTCCGCTTCCTAACACCAACATTAAACATAACACAAACAAAATTTGGAGTTAAAGTAAAATAAAAATGTAAAAATACACAATGGAATGGAATAAAACAGTTGTTATAAAATTGAGTTTAAACAGATAGGCTTTAATAATGTGCCTGTAAATGACTGTGCTGGTGTTTGGAGTTGGATACGGGTAGGTTGTTGAGGGTCGGTTCTGCTATTAGATACAATAACCTTCCCTCAGCCGCCCAATTTAAGTCCGCTTCCTAACACCAACATTAAACATAACACAAACAAAATTTGGAGTTAAAGAAAAATAAAAATGTAAAAATACACAGTGGAATGGAATAAAACAGTTGTTATAAAATTAAGTTTAAACAGATAGGCTTTAATAATGTGCCTGTAAATGACTATGTTGGTGTTTGGAGATGGACACGGGTAGGTTGTTGAGGGTCGGTTCTGCTATTAGATACAATAACCTTCCCTCAGCCGTCCAATTTAAGTCCACTTCTTAACACCAACATTAAACATTACATAAGGAAAAATCAAAATTGCAGTAAAAATAAAAATACACAACAGAATGGAATTAAACCATTTGATATAGAGCCAAATTTAAACAAGTGAACATAGGGAAGTTTTACATTTGCTTAGAGTTATATTAAAATAAAATTACCCAGTGAAATGGGATTAAACTTATAATAAAAATAAAAATGGAATTAATATTATAATTTATGTTTAGTACAGATGGTATTAGCACAGTAAAGTATGATTTAAATAAAACAACAATCGTAAAAAAAATCTAAGTTAAATATTTAAGTAGTTAGTATAATAATTGTAAAAAGTTTAAAAGGTTATAGATGGAGAGAAATGACTATATACATTTTTGTACGGGTGAGGGTGGATTACATGCCGATAAATTGTTAAATGTGAGTGTAAAATATAAGATATAAACATTTTGAAGGCTTTGATAGAGCACACGAGGTTTGAGAAGGGTTGTGTTGTTTAATAAGGGGTAAGGATTGTGAATGTTTTCGTGTTTTGTGTAGATAAGTGCCCCATAGGAGGTGCAGCGTGTAAAGGTCGTCGTGAATTTAGTAGTTTTTAGTTTGTAAGAGGTTTTGTGTAGACAGACAAATGCCCCAGTGCAAGTGCTGCGCGTTGAGGTCGCTGTTAATGTGAGTGTTTAATTCAATGTGTAATTGTGTTGTTTAATATGAAATTAGTGTTTTGTGCATGTTTTAAATGTAGTTAATTTTTGCCTCAACGCGGGCCCGCATGGCTGTAACTTTGGGGCACTTGTCTGAGTCGGCGCGGTGTAGGGTGCCAGTGTTGGTGTTAAATTGTTTGTTGTGTTCGGCGCAGTTGGTGCAGTTGTGTACTTCGGCCTTGCACTCCGCAGTAGGGTGGTGAGCGGAGCATTTGGCGCATGTGGGTGTGGTATTGGGGCAGCGGCTCTTTGTGTGTCCGAAATTTAGGCAGTTTTGACACTGCCTAAATGGTGAGAAGTTGTCGCTGTGGACCCGCTGCATCCCTATGTTAACTCTGCCTAGGTCGGCGAACGCCTTCCAGGCAGAGGGTGTAGTGTTTAGAACCGCGTTGTACAGTGTAGTGTTTCTGTTATTAGCAATGAATTTTACAGTGAATGTGTGCTTAGCTAGTGTGGTGTTCTGGTCTTTTATTGTTTTAATGAGTTCGAATTCGGGAATCGTTTTCTTTATGCCTTTTAGTATAATCATTGGGTCTATGCGCTTTTCCTCTTGGGTGTTTATTTTTGTGTTTTTTTGTAGTCGTGTGAGCGTGTGTAGTTTATGCTCTTCTCTTTCGAAAACGAGTTTTATCTTGTGTTTAGATAGCGGGGTGACCTTTAAGGGGGCGTATCCGCCCTCTCTGAAATTGACTGTTCTACTAATTTGTGTGAGTATTTGTTCTGCTGTGTCGAGACCCTCTCCAGACACGATGATGGAAGGCCCTGCAGGGGGGTTGGGGGGGGCGGCGGCCTTAGCGTAGGATTGATGAATATTACGCGGGTCCGCCGACACTGGTTGTATCTCCGACGGCGCGGGTTTAGGGGATTCCTTTAGAACCCTGGTGTGTTCCTGCAAGGCCTTATTCGATTCATCGAGTAGTCGAGAGTGAGCCTCGAGTTTTTGTATTAGTTGTGTGGTGTGTATTTGTGTATCGGTTGGCGGTGTAGTCGTTGGAGGTGTAATCGTGGCTTTGGTTGCCTGTGGTATGTGCGGTGCGGGGGCGGGAGGGTTGGGGCGGGTGGTAGGTGAGGGGTCAATGAGGCCGACTACTCCGAAGAGGCCTTCGATTGCCTCTGTGATTGCAGTTTTTAGTTCCCTTTTTAAGTTGCGGGAGTCAGCGAGAGCTTGTAAGCCTGTCTGCCTATATTCTTTGGCCATCTCCATGTGAGCCGACTCGGATGGGCATTTATCGCGAGTGAAGGCTGGGCTCAACATCTCTACCAAGGTCCGTCTTGCTGGAGTTGAGGACGTAGAGGGAATAGAGGCTTTGTTTGTTGGTTTGGGTGGAGTTCGGGGTAACATTTTGCTGGTGGAGGGTGAGGGGGGGCTGAAATATGGACAGGTGTATTCACCTCTTCGAGCTGAGTCGTTTGATACCCAACTCGAGGGGGTGGGGGTGGGGGGGAAGATTTTGTCGCGGTGGGGGGTAAAAACCTATATTGTGGGGTGGAGGGGGGTTTGTGAGAGGAACAATGTGCACTATCAAATAGAACTCGCCGAGCCGGTTTAAATAAGCCCAAGCTCGACGGGTTTAGAATAAAAATTTGAAAGTATAAAAAATTTATAATTATGGGGCTGGTAATCCACCCTACCTTGTGTTAAGGACCAGGATTGCTCGCCAGCTGTTGCTCGTAATGTAGTGGTGATAGGTGTTTTCTGGCTGCCCCCGGAGAGGACAAGTTGTTGGTGTTGGAGCAGGAGCTGTTCCAGCTGGTCGCCTGATGACTTGGTGTCCAGTTGGGCAGGTGAAAAAGTGTGATGTGCGGTTTGGTACTAATCCGATGGAATCTTGTGCGGGCTATAAGGTGGTGGTAGGTTTCGATTTTTCGGAGGTGTGGATCCCCTGGAAACCCTGGATTCCAAGCTATTCCTGGTCGTGGTTCCTGAATTACTGGGCGAATATTGATGATATTGGTGTCAGTCGGTAGGTTATTTTCTGTACTTTGTCCTTATCGTAATTTGGATTTGGTGTTCTGATGTTTGGGGGTGGTTAACCCCAAAAAACGGTTTTCCCGTGGTCCGAGAGGATATTTCTGGTCCGATTTTGTCGTGAGATATGTCAAAAGATACCTTTCCGTCTAGCGCATCTTATAGACATATTAAATTAATTGTGTGTTGTGGGGCCGCTTGCTGGTGGGGAAAATCCTTATTTTTGGTGTTTTTTGCCTCTAGAAAATTATTCCTTGGGTCCAAAATTATAAACTGGGTATCAGGCGATAGCCCTCAATTAGGACTATCGTTTTAAGCTATAATAAGTAACTGTTACAGATCTAATTAAAAAGTTGTTAACCTTTTTCTGCGGTTTTGTCCGTGAAATCCTCAGTTATAGACCCTTATCGACCAAATTTGGGTCGAAATGTCCGTCTTAATGCACTCTATTCAACTACACCACAAAAACAATTTTTTAATAACTGAAACTATTTTTAAAGTTGAAAAAACTGAAATTTTTGATGTTTTTTGTAAAAATAAAATATAAGACGAAAACTTAGAAAGCTGAATTTTACACTAAAAGATAGATCGCGATAGCGCGCATCTAACGATATGTAACACTTCACTAATATCACACGAAATACCACTTTTTGGATTTTTGCAAACGGTTAGGTTAGGTTAGGTTAGGTTAGGTTAGGTTAGGTTAGGTTAGGTTAGGTTAGGTTAGGTTAGGTTAGGTTAGGTTAGGTTAGGTTAGGTTAGGTTAGGTTAGGTTAGGTTAGGTTAGGTTAGGTTAGGTTAGGTTAGGTTAGGTTAGGTTAGGTTAGGTTAGGTTAGGTTAGGTTAGGTTAGGTTAGGTTAGGTTAGGTTAGGTTAGGTTAGGTTAGGTTAGGTTAGGTTAGGTTAGGTTAGGTTAGGTTAGGTTAGGTTAGGTTAGGTTAGGTTAGGTTAGGTTAGGTTAGGTTAGGTTAGGTTAGGTTAGGTTAGGTTAGGTTAGGTTAGGTTAGGTTAGGTTAGGTTAGGTTAGGTTAGGTTAGGTTAGGTTAGGTTAGGTTAGGTTAGGTTAGGTTAGGTTAGGTTAGGTTAGGTTAGGTTAGGTTAGGTTAGGTTAGGTTAGGTTAGGTTAGGTTAGGTTAGGTTAGGTTAGGTTAGGTTAGGTTAGGTTAGGTTAGGTTAGGTTAGGTTAGGTTAGGTTAGGTTAGGTTAGGTTAGGTTAGGTTAGGTTAGGTTAGGTTAGGTTAGGTTAGGTTAGGTTAGGTTAGGTTAGGTTAGGTTAGGTTAGGTTAGGTTAGGTTAGGTTAGGTTAGGTTAGGTTAGGTTAGGTTAGGTTAGGTTAGGTTAGGTTAGGTTAGGTTAGGTTAGGTTAGGTTAGGTTAGGTTAGGTTAGGTTAGGTTAGGTTAGGTTAGGTTAGGTTAGGTTAGGTTAGGTTAGGATAGGTTAGGTTAGGTTAGGTTAGGTTAGGTTAGGTTAGGTTAGGTTAGGTTAGGTTAGGTTAGGTTAGGTTAGGTTAGGTTAGGTTAGGTTAGGTTAGGTTAGGTTAGGTTAGGTTAGGTTAGGTTAGGTTAGGTTAGGTTAGGTTAGGTTAGGTTAGGTTAGGTTAGGTTAGGTTAGGTTAGGTTAGGTTAGGTTAGGTTAGGTTAGGTTAGGTTAGGTTAGGTTAGGTTAGGTTAGGTTAGGTTAGGTTAGGTTAGGTTAGGTTAGGTTAGGTTAGGTTAGGTTAGGTTAGGTTAGGTTAGGTTAGGTTAGGTTAGGTTAGGTTAGGTTAGGTTAGGTTAGGTTAGGTTAGGTTAGGTTAGGTTAGGTTAGGTTAGGTTAGGTTAGGTTAGGTTAGGTTAAGTGCCTCATAGCCAAGCGGCTTTGTATGTGACCGTGGTGGGTGTGAGGTTCCGGGTTCGATTCCCGGTCCGAGTGTAAATTTATATTTATTCTCGGCCTTTGGTAGGGCTGTACGGTGCCGGGCGAGTGTTTAAACCGTACATAGTGGGCACAGTTGAGATTCTATAGTGTGCAGTGGGCACCCAACTATATCGATACTCCTGTGTAGGCTTAGAACGTAGCAATACGCTCTAGGCCGAGGGTGGCAATTACAAGTGGTTAAGTAATTGGACATTCCTTTTTAAGGGCCTCATAGCCAAGCGGCTTTGTATGTGACCGTGGTGGGTGTGAGGTTCCGGGTTCGATTCCCGGTCCGAGTGTAAATTTATATTTATTCTCGGCCTTTGGTAGGGCTGTACGGTGCCGGGCGAGTGTTTAAACCGTACATAGTGGGCACAGTTGAGATTCTATAGTGTGCAGTGGGCACCCAACTATATCGATACTCCTGTGTAGGCTTAGAACGTAGCAATACGCTCTAGGCCGAGGGTGGCAATTACAAGTGGTTAAGTAATCGGACATTCCTTTTAAGGGCCTCATAGCCAAGCGGCTTTGTATGTGACCGTGGTGGGTGTGAGGTTCCGGGTTCGATTCCCGGTCCGAGTGTAAATTTATATTTATTCTCGGCCTTTGGTAGGGCTGTACGGTGCCGGGCGAGTGTTTAAACCGTACATAGTGGGCACAGTTGAGATTCTATAGTGTGCAGTGGGCACCCAACTATATCGATACTCCTGTGTAGGCTTAGAACGTAGCAATACGCTCTAGGCCGAGGGTGGCAATTACAAGTGGTTAAGTAATTGGACATTCCTTTTAAAGGGCCTCATAGCCAAGCGGCTTTGTATGTGACCGTGGTGGGTGTGAGGTTCCGGGTTCGATTCCCGGTCCGAGTGTAAATTTATATTTATTCTCGGCCTTTGGTAGGGCTGTACGGTGCCGGGCGAGTGTTTAAACCGTACATAGTGGGCACAGTTGAGATTCTATAGTGTGCAGTGGGCACCCAACTATATCGATACTCCTGTGTGAGGATGGCAATTACAAGTGGTTAAGTAATTCAACATTCCTTTTTAAGGGCCTCATAGCCAAGCGGCTTTGTATGTGACCGTGGTGGGTGTGAGGTTCCGGGTTCGATTCCCGGTCCGAGTGTAAATTTATATTTATTCTCGGCCTTTGGTAGGGCTGTACGGTGCCGGGCGAGTGTTTAAACCGTACATAGTGGGCACAGTTGAGATTCTATAGTGTGCAGTGGGCACCCAACTATATCGATACTCCTGTGTAGGCTTAGAACGTAGCAATACGCTCTAGGCCGAGGGTGGCAATTACAAGTGGTTAAGTAATTGGACATTCCTTTTCAAGGGCCTCATAGCCAAGCGGCTTTGTATGTGACCGTGGTGGGTGTGAGGTTCCGGGTTCGATTCCCGGTCCGAGTGTAAATTTATATTTATTCTCGGCCTTTGGTAGGGCTGTACGGTGCCGGGCGAGTGTTTAAACCGTACATAGTGGGCACAGTTGAGATTCTATAGTGTGCAGTGGGCACCCAACTATATCGATACTCCTGTGTAGGCTTAGAACGTAGCAATACGCTCTAGGCCGAGGGTGGCAATTACAAGTGGTTAAGTAATTGGACATTCCTTTTAAAGGGCCTCATAGCCAAGCGGCTTTGTATGTGACCGTGGTGGGTGTGAGGTTCCGGGTTCGATTCCCGGTCCGAGTGTAAATTTATATTTATTCTCGGCCTTTGGTAGGGCTGTACGGTGCCGGGCGAGTGTTTAAACCGTACATAGTGGGCACAGTTGAGATTCTATAGTGTGCAGTGGGCACCCAACTATATCGATACTCCTGTGTAGGCTTAGAACGTAGCAATACGCTCTAGGCCGAGGGTGGCAATTACAAGTGGTTAAGTAATTGGACATTCCTTTAAGGGCCTCATAGCCAAGCGGCTTTGTATGTGACCGTGGTGGGTGTGAGGTTCCGGGTTCGATTCCCGGTCCGAGTGTAAATTTATATTTATTCTCGGCCTTTGGTAGGGCTGTACGGTGCCGGGCGAGTGCTTAAACCGTACATAGTGGGCACAGTTGAGATTCTATAGTGTGCAGTGGGCACCCAACTATATCGATACTCCTGTGTAGGCTTAGAACGTAGCAATACGCTCTAGGCCGAGGGTGGCAATTACAAGTGGTTAGTAATTGGACATTCCTTTTTAAAGGGCCTCATAGCCAAGCGGCTTTGTATGTGACCGTGGTGGGTGTGAGGTTCCGGGTTCGATTCCCGGTCCGAGTGTAAATTTATATTTATTCTCGGCCTTTGGTAGGGCTGTACGGTGCCGGGCGAGTGTTTAAACCGTACATAGTGGGCACAGTTGAGATTCTATAGTGTGCAGTGGGCACCCAACTATATCGATACTCCTGTGTAGGCTTAGAACGTAGCAATACGCTCTAGGCCGAGGGTGGCAATTACAAGTGGTTAGTAATTGGACATAAGGGCCTCATAGCCAAGCGGCTTTGTATGTGACCGTGGTGGGTGTGAGGTTCCGGGTTCGATTCCCGGTCCGAGTGTAAATTTATATTTATTCTCGGCCTTTGGTAGGGCTGTACGGTGCCGGGCGAGTGTTTAAACCGTACATAGTGGGCACAGTTGAGATTCTATAGTGTGCAGTGGGCACCCAACTATATCGATACTCCTGTGTAGGCTTAGAACGTAGCAATACGCTCTAGGCCGAGGGTGGCAATTACAAGTGGTTAAGTAATTGGACATTCCTTTTTAAGGGCCTCATAGCCAAGCGGCTTTGTATGTGACCGTGGTGGGTGTGAGGTTCCGGGTTCGATTCCCGGTCCGAGTGTAAATTTATATTTATTCTCGGCCTTTGGTAGGGCTGTACGGTGCCGGGCGAGTGTTTAAACCGTACATAGTGGGCACAGTTGAGATTCTATAGTGTGCAGTGGGCACCCAACTATATCGATACTCCTGTGTGAGGATGGCAATTACAAGTGGTTAAGTAATTCAACATTCCTTTTTAAGGGCCTCATAGCCAAGCGGCTTTGTATGTGACCGTGGTGGGTGTGAGGTTCCGGGTTCGATTCCCGGTCCGAGTGTAAATTTATATTTATTCTCGGCCTTTGGTAGGGCTGTACGGTGCCGGGCGAGTGCTTAAACCGTACATAGTGGGCACAGTTGAGATTCTATAGTGTGCAGTGGGCACCCAACTATATCGATACTCCTGTGTAGGCTTAGAACGTAGCAATACGCTCTAGGCCGAGGGTGGCAATTACAAGTGGTTAGTAATTGGACATTCCTTTTAAGGGCCTCATAGCCAAGCGGCTTTGTATGTGACCGTGGTGGGTGTGAGGTTCCGGGTTCGATTCCCGGTCCGAGTGTAAATTTATATTTATTCTCGGCCTTTGGTAGGGCTGTACGGTGCCGGGCGAGTGTTTAAACCGTACATAGTGGGCACAGTTGAGATTCTATAGTGTGCAGTGGGCACCCAACTATATCGATACTCCTGTGTAGGCTTAGAACGTAGCAATACGCTCTAGGCCGAGGGTGGCAATTACAAGTGGTTAAGTAATTGGACATTCCTTTTAAAGGGCCTCATAGCCAAGCGGCTTTGTATGTGACCGTGGTGGGTGTGAGGTTCCGGGTTCGATTCCCGGTCCGAGTGTAAATTTATATTTATTCTCGGCCTTTGGTAGGGCTGTACGGTGCCGGGCGAGTGCTTAAACCGTACATAGTGGGCACAGTTGAGATTCTATAGTGTGCAGTGGGCACCCAACTATATCGATACTCCTGTGTAGGCTTAGAACGTAGCAATACGCTCTAGGCCGAGGGTGGCAATTACAAGTGGTTAGTAATTGGACATTCCTTTTTAAGGGCCTCATAGCCAAGCGGCTTTGTATGTGACCGTGGTGGGTGTGAGGTTCCGGGTTCGATTCCCGGTCCGAGTGTAAATTTATATTTATTCTCGGCCTTTGGTAGGGCTGTACGGTGCCGGGCGAGTGTTTAAACCGTACATAGTGGGCACAGTTGAGATTCTATAGTGTGCAGTGGGCACCCAACTATATCGATACTCCTGTGTAGGCTTAGAACGTAGCAATACGCTCTAGGCCGAGGGTGGCAATTACAAGTGGTTAAGTAATTGGACATTCCTTTTAAGTATGTGACCGTGGTGGGTGTGAGGTTCCGGGTTCGATTCCCGGTCCGAGTGTAAATTTATATTTATTCTCGGCCTTTGGTAGGGCTGTACGGTGCCGGGCGAGTGTTTAAACCGTACATAGTGGGCACAGTTGAGTTTCTATAGTGTGCAGTGGGCACCCAACTATATTGAGATTCCTGTGTAGGCTTAGAACGTAACAATACGCTCTAGGCCGAGGGTGGCAATTACAAGTGGTTAAGTAATTGGACATTCCTTTTAAGGGCCTCATAGCCAAGCGGCTTTGTATGTGACCGTGGTGGGTGTGAGGTTCCGGGTTCGATTCCCGGTCCGAGTGTAAATTTATATTTATTCTCGGCCTTTGGTAGGGCTGTACGGTGCCGGGCGAGTGCTTAAACCGTACATAGTGGGCACAGTTGAGATTCTATAGTGTGCAGTGGGCACCCAACTATATCGATACTCCTGTGTAGGCTTAGAACGTAGCAATACGCTCTAGGCCGAGGGTGGCAATTACAAGTGGTTAGTAATTGGACATTCCTTTTAGTACGCGTCGAGCTGTCGTAGCGGCAACTGTGTTTTCGTTCGCTCCGCGTTTGGAAAATTCCAATGGTGGGTTTTTAGTGGCGGAAAATCCTGTGAGTTGGCATAAAAGATTCAGTAGCAATTACTGCTTCTTTGTATGTTTGTGTGCACTTCGTAGTTATATTCTTAATAACTACAAGGTTAAAGTGAGGGGAAATTGACCCGGTGTTTGTGTTTGTGTTACCTTTTATGTGTCGCGCCGACACATAAATTGTATGTGTCTTTATTGTGGGATTACGGTGCAACCGTGAGTGTTACAATTATTTATCTTTGGCCCATTAATTTGGCCAATATAATATAAGTTGCAGCAAGTGAATTGTCGGCCGCCATCTTGTTTGCTAGTTGGGTGCCAAGGTCGGGCAAACTAGTGAAGCGTCGGTCCGCCATCTTGTTGTTTACAAGTTTGGTGCCAAGGTTGGGGTTTTTCCGTGACGCGTTGGACGTCTCTCACACCGAAGTGAGTGGGCGTCCGAAGATTGGACTTCGTCACACCGAAGCGGATTAAGACTTTAAATTTTAGTTTTAATTATTTAGAATTAAGATTTTAGAATTAGGATTTTGGAATTGATATTGTATTTGTGTGGTGTTGCCAGGTCTATATTCATTTATCTATTTATTTATTTATATATTTATTGGGTAGAGGGGTAGAGTTCTGGGCGGAGGTGGAGTCGGGGATAGAGTCGTCGACTCTAATGTTAGTTGGGGGTAGGGTCTAGTAGCACCTTGATATGAGGCGAGCTAAAGGGTTGGTGATTTCGTCGTCCTCGGATAGTGACGACGATGTGGGTATCGTGGATTGCTCCGGTGAGAGGAAGCGGGCGCATACAAAAAGCCCGGTTGGCAACAACAAGGAAACTTGCTCCCCACCGGCCAAGGGTAAGCCGAAAAAGGCGGCTTCTCATGTGGTTGGGTTGGAGGAGGCGGAGGGAGAGTTGCGGCGTCAGAACGCTCGCTCTCGCCTTGCAGAGAGGTTAGAAGGTGCGGGGAATGTCTCCGATTATGGGGCTCCCGCCAGTGTGGATATCAGGTTAGTGAGGTCATCCGGGGAGGAGGATTTCGACGATGTCATCCTCCTTGGCATTGCTGAGATGAAGGAGCGGACGGCTGTGCGGGTTCGTCGCATTTTCGAAATTGCGACGAAGTCGGGCAACCTCAAGGGTGAGTTTGTCCGCGACCTGAAGGTTGCAGCCAAGGAGGTGGCTGAGATCGTGGAGGATCTCGCGGAGAGATGCCTGGGAGGGGATGAGGGGAGGCGCCTCCTGAGGGACAATGTTCGCCTGAGGGCCCAGGTAAAAGACCTGGGTCTGGAGCTTGCGGCCCTTAGGAGGGAGTTCAATGAGAGCACTGCGCACTTAGCGCAGACAAAGGGACACCCCGTGTCGGTGGAGGGTCCCTCCACTCCGGATGCCCTCCGTCAAATGATGGAGGGGCTTTTGGATGGGGTGAAGGAGAGCCTTATGGGGGAGGTGATGCGGGCTGTTGGGGGCATGCTAGATGCCAAGCTTGCGGGGATTGGGGACAGGCTCCTCCCTGAGCCTGTGCTGCGTCCTCCGCTGGCGGCATCGGCCCGTGGTCCGGGAACCCCTGAGCGTTTTGTGGAGAGGGGGGGGCCGGTGGCCCCGAATTTTGCAGGGCCCCTGGGCTCAAGCACCCGTGAGGGTTCGTTGGGGGGTCGGGGCACGGTGGCTCCGAATGTGGTGGGGACCCAGGGCCCCGAAGATTTTGAGGGGAGCAGAGTCCCGGAGGCCCCAGGTCTTTCGGGGCCCCGGGTCTCTGGGGGTCCTAGTGACGGAAGCTGGGCGACCGTCAGCAAAAAGAAGGGAAAGGGAAAGAAGGGTGGTTCTCCCGCTGTGCCGGTCCTTCCCCCTGTGAGTGGGGGAAGTGGCCGTGTTGGCCGGTCAGAGGACCATGGAGTGAGTCGCGGCGCAGGGCCCTCGGCTGGGCGAGTGGCAGTTATAGAGAGGTCTGTCAGGGTGCAGCCTTCGCTCACTCCGCCGAAAACTTCCGCAGTGGTCATCACATTGCGGAGGGAGGCGGTGGAGCGGGGGGTGACGTATGCCGATGTGCTACTCAAGGCAAGAAATGGTATAAACCTGGCTGAGATTGGAATTGCAACTATCAGCATCCGGCTAACGGCAACGGGAGCTCGGATGCTGGAGGTGCCGGGGGTTGACAGAGAGGAGAAGGCTGATGCCCTGGCGGACAGGCTTCGTGTGGTGCTGTCGGGGGAGGCCTTGGTGGGGAGGCCCGTCAAATGTGCGGACCTCCTTATTCGGGACCTTGACGACAGCGTCACTGAGAGGGATGTGACGGAGGCGGTGGCTGCCATGGGTGGGTGCCCGGCTGAAGCGATCAAGCCGGGTAAGATTTTGAGGCGTGGGATACGGGGCTTGGGGGAGATGTTCCTCATGTGTCCGGTCGCCGCCGCCCAGAAAGTGTGCCAAGGAAAGCTCCTCATTGGGTGGAGCTCCTGTCGGGTTGAAATCCGAGAGGACCGCCCTTTGAGGTGCTACAAGTGCCAGAAGTTGGGTCACGTGCGAGCCACCTGTGACTCAACGATGGACTTGGCGGAGGTGTGCTATCGATGTGGGGTTGCTGGCCACAAGGCCAATGAATGCAGCTCGAAAGAGCTGCATTGCGCGGTCTGCTCAACGGCTGGGAAGCCAGCAGACCATAAGATGGCGGGAAGGGCCTGCAACCCTCCGAAGGTGACGAAGGGCCTGGGAGCCCAAAGGACAGGGACAACTGTGGGGAACGCTCCCATGGAGGTTGGTGTGGCACAACCATCATAGCTGCACCAGCCTGTTGGGGGGGATCTGGAGACGCTGTGCCGCGATTCAGGGGTGGTGACTGCACACCCTGGCCGAATGTGCCACTTGGTTGAGGCGACACTGTCTCGACCTGGTGTCGGTCGTTTGGACGGACCTCTCGCTGCCGAGTGTTGTTGCAGCAATACTAGGTAGCCATGAGGCATGGCGATCGGTTCTTCCGGTTTGCCGGTTCTTCTGGTTTCGCGGGGCCGGTTTACCGGTTTTCCGGTTTTCCGGTTTACCGGTTTTCTGGTTTCATGGGGCCGGTTTACCGGTTTTCCGGTTTTCCGGTTTACCGGTTTTTCCGGTTTCATGGGGCCGGTTTACCGGTTTTCCGGTTTTCCGGTTTACCGGTTTTCTGGTTTCATGGGGCCGGTTTGCCGGTTTTCCGGTTTACCGGTTTTCTGGTTTCGTGGGGCCGGTTTTTCGGTTTACCGGTTTTTCCGGTTTCGTGGGGCCGGTTTTCCGGTTTTACCGGTTTTTCGGTTTACCGGTTTTCTGGTTTCGTGGGGCCGGTTTACCGGTTTTCCGGTTTTCCGGTTTACCGGTTTTTCCGGTTTCATGGGGCCAGTTTACCGGTTTTCCGGTTTTCCGGTTTACCGGTTTTCTGGTTTCGTGGGGCCGGGTTTCCGGTTTACCGGTTTTCCGGTTTACCGGTTTTTCGGTTTCGTGGGGCCGGTTTGCCGGTTTTCCGGCTGTCGATCGCCAGCGGGAGGTGCGTTGAATCGACCGGAGGGGTTGTGCTTGGCGACGGCAAGGTGAAGGGTGGGTAGGCGCAGGGTGGGCCCAATATACGCATAGTTGCGTGGGTCCAACTGCGTCCCACTGCGTCGTCGCCAGGCCCTTATGCGGACATACCCGCCTGAGCTTTCTGGGTTGAATGCCTAGTGCGACCCCCGGGGAGCTCAATGCGGTGCCGGACGGCATTCATTCAGAATGGGTGTAGTCTGGTACCGCAGGCGGTATGGAGGGTTCAGGAGGAATTTTTAGTGGGTCCGGCTTCTCCCCTCTGATTAGCAGAGGGACTTTGAGAACGCCATCCCCACAGTCCCCGCGGTAGCGACTGCATACGCCCGCGGGCCTGCATTTGTGCATTTTAACCTCCTTCATAAAAAAAAAAAAAAAAAGGTTAGGTTAGGTTAGGTTAGGTTAGGTTAGGTTAGGTTAGGTTAGGTTAGGTTAGGTTAGGTTAGGTTAGGTTAGGTTAGGTTAGGTTAGGTTAGGTTAGGTTAGGTTAGGTTAGGTTAGGTTAGGTTAGGTTAGGTTAGGTTAGGTTAGGTTAGGTTAGGTTAGGTTAGGTTAGGTTAGGTTAGGTTAGGTTAGGTTAGGTTAGGTTAGGTTAGGTTAGGTTAGGTTAGGTTAGGTTAGGTTAGGTTAGGTTAGGTTAGGTTAGGTTAGGTTAGGTTAGGTTAGGTTAGGTTAGGTTAGGTTAGGTTAGGTTAGGTTAGGTTAGGTTAGGTTAGGTTTTTTTTTTTTTTTTTTTTTTTTTTTTTTTTTTTTCTTTTAATTGTTAGTAGGCCTACCATCCCCGGCGACTAACGCCCCGGGGCCGAGGAAGCTAAGCTAAATACTGCTTGAAGTCTTTATTAAAGTAAAACAAATATATACAGTGGTTGTGGATTAGGTGGTTGAGGGTTGGTTTTGCTATTTGATACAATTCTTTTCCCTCAACCATCTGAGCAGAGTCCACGTCTTAAAACTAGTAATTATATAAAAAAAAGTGAAAGTGAAATATTAACAGGTTATTTTGTGCTTAAATAAGTAGGTTGATACAATAAAATTTTTAACAACAAAGTAGTAGATAAAAGTGGTTATATAATTATTAAAGTAACAGTTATGTTTATTATTATATAGGTATTAGGAATTAAACGCGGGTAGGTTGTTGAGGGTCGGTTCTGCTATTAGATACAATAACCTTCCCTCAGCCGCCCAATTTAAGTCCGCTTCCTAATACCTACATTAAACATAACACAAACAAAATTTAGAACTAAAGTAAAATAAAAATGTAAAAATACACACTGGAATGAATAAGACAGTTGTTATAAAATTAAGTTTAAACAGATAGGCTTTAATAATGAGCCTGTAAATGACTGTGCTGGTGTTTGGAGTTGGACACGGGTAGGTTGTTGAGGGTCGGTTCTGCTATTAGATACAATAACCTTCCCTCAGCCGCCCAATTTAAGTCCGCTTCCTAACACCAACATTAAACATAACACAAACAAAATTTGGAGTTAAAGTAAAATAAAAATGTAAAAATACACAATGGAATGGAATAAAACAGTTGTTATAAAATTGAGTTTAAACAGATAGGCTTTAATAATGTGCCTGTAAATGACTGTGCTGGTGTTTGGAGTTGGACACGGGTAGGTTGTTGAGGGTCGGTTCTGCTATTAGATACAATAACCTTCCCTCAGCCGCCCAATTTAAGTCCGCTTCCTAACACCAACATTAAACATAACACAAACAACATTTGGAGTTAAAGAAAAATAAAAATGTAAAAATACACAGTGGAATGGAATAAAACAGTTGTTATAAAATTGAGTTTAAACATATAGGCTTTAATAATGTGCCTGTAAATGACTGTGCCGGTGTTTGGAGTTGGACACGGGTAGGTTGTTGAGGGTCGGTTCTGCTATTAGATACAATAACCTTCCCTCAGCCGCCCAATTTAAGTCCGCTTCCTAACACCAACATTAAACATAACACAAACAAAATTTGGAGTTAAAGTAAAATAAAAATGTAAAAATACACAATGGAATGGAATAAAACAGTTGTTATAAAATTGAGTTTAAACAGATAGGCTTTAATAATGTGCCTGTAAATGACTGTGCTGGTGTTTGGAGTTGGATACGGGTAGGTTGTTGAGGGTCGGTTCTGCTATTAGATACAATAACCTTCCCTCAGCCGCCCAATTTAAGTCCGCTTCCTAACACCAACATTAAACATAACACAAACAAAATTTGGAGTTAAAGAAAAATAAAAATGTAAAAATACACAGTGGAATGGAATAAAACAGTTGTTATAAAATTAAGTTTAAACAGATAGGCTTTAATAATGTGCCTGTAAATGACTATGTTGGTGTTTGGAGATGGACACGGGTAGGTTGTTGAGGGTCGGTTCTGCTATTAGATACAATAACCTTCCCTCAGCCGTCCAATTTAAGTCCACTTCTTAACACCAACATTAAACATTACATAAGGAAAAATCAAAATTGCAGTAAAAATAAAAATACACAACAGAATGGAATTAAACCATTTGATATAGAGCCAAATTTAAACAAGTGAACATAGGGAAGTTTTACATTTGCTTAGAGTTATATTAAAATAAAATTACCCAGTGAAATGGGATTAAACTTATAATAAAAATAAAAATGGAATTAATATTATAATTTATGTTTAGTACAGATGGTATTAGCACAGTAAAGTATGATTTAAATAAAACAACAATCGTAAAAAAAATCTAAGTTAAATATTTAAGTAGTTAGTATAATAATTGTAAAAAGTTTAAAAGGTTATAGATGGAGAGAAATGACTATATACATTTTTGTACGGGTGAGGGTGGATTACATGCCGATAAATTGTTAAATGTGAGTGTAAAATATAAGATATAAACATTTTGAAGGCTTTGATAGAGCACACGAGGTTTGAGAAGGGTTGTGTTGTTTAATAAGGGGTAAGGATTGTGAATGTTTTCGTGTTTTGTGTAGATAAGTGCCCCATAGGAGGTGCAGCGTGTAAAGGTCGTCGTGAATTTAGTAGTTTTTAGTTTGTAAGAGGTTTTGTGTAGACAGACAAATGCCCCAGTGCAAGTGCTGCGCGTTGAGGTCGCTGTTAATGTGAGTGTTTAATTCAATGTGTAATTGTGTTGTTTAATATGAAATTAGTGTTTTGTGCATGTTTTAAATGTAGTTAATTTTTGCCTCAACGCGGGCCCGCATGGCTGTAACTTTGGGGCACTTGTCTGAGTCGGCGCGGTGTAGGGTGCCAGTGTTGGTGTTAAATTGTTTGTTGTGTTCGGCGCAGTTGGTGCAGTTGTGTACTTCGGCCTTGCACTCCGCAGTAGGGTGGTGAGCGGAGCATTTGGCGCATGTGGGTGTGGTATTGGGGCAGCGGCTCTTTGTGTGTCCGAAATTTAGGCAGTTTTGACACTGCCTAAATGGTGAGAAGTTGTCGCTGTGGACCCGCTGCATCCCTATGTTAACTCTGCCTAGGTCGGCGAACGCCTTCCAGGCAGAGGGTGTAGTGTTTAGAACCGCGTTGTACAGTGTAGTGTTTCTGTTATTAGCAATGAATTTTACAGTGAATGTGTGCTTAGCTAGTGTGGTGTTCTGGTCTTTTATTGTTTTAATGAGTTCGAATTCGGGAATCGTTTTCTTTATGCCTTTTAGTATAATCATTGGGTCTATGCGCTTTTCCTCTTGGGTGTTTATTTTTGTGTTTTTTTGTAGTCGTGTGAGCGTGTGTAGTTTATGCTCTTCTCTTTCGAAAACGAGTTTTATCTTGTGTTTAGATAGCGGGGTGACCTTTAAGGGGGCGTATCCGCCCTCTCTGAAATTGACTGTTCTACTAATTTGTGTGAGTATTTGTTCTGCTGTGTCGAGACCCTCTCCAGACACGATGATGGAAGGCCCTGCAGGGGGTTTGGGGGTGGCGGCGGCCTTAGCGTAGGATTGATGAATATTACGCGGGTCCGCCGACACTGGTTGTATCTCCGACGGCGCGGGTTTAGGGGATTCCTTTAGAACCCTGGTGTGTTCCTGCAAGGCCTTATTCGATTCATCGAGTAGTCGAGAGTGAGCCTCGAGTTTTTGTATTAGTTGTGTGGTGTGTATTTGTGTATCGGTTGGCGGTGTAGTCGTTGGAGGTGTAATCGTGGCTTTGGTTGCCTGTGGTATGTGCGGTGCGGGGGCGGGAGGGTTGGGGCGGGTGGTAGGTGAGGGGTCAATGAGGCCGACTACTCCGAAGAGGCCTTCGATTGCCTCTGTGATTGCAGTTTTTAGTTCCCTTTTTAAGTTGCGGGAGTCAGCGAGAGCTTGTAAGCCTGTCTGCCTATATTCTTTGGCCATCTCCATGTGAGCCGACTCGGATGGGCATTTATCGCGAGTGAAGGCTGGGCTCAACATCTCTACCAAGGTCCGTCTTGCTGGAGTTGAGGACGTAGAGGGAATAGAGGCTTTGTTTGTTGGTTTGGGTGGAGTTCGGGGTAACATTTTGCTGGTGGAGGGTGAGGGGGGGTGAGGGGGGGCTGAAATATGGACAGGTGTATTCACCTTTTCGAGCTGAGTCGTTTGATACCCAACTCGAGGGGGTGGGGGTGGGGGGGAAGATTTTGTCGCGGTGGGGGGTAAAAACCTATATTGTGGGGTGGAGGGGGGTTTGTGAGAGGAACAATGTGCACTATCAAATAGAACTCGCCGAGCCGGTTTAAATAAGCCCAAGCTCGACGGGTTTAGAATAAAAATTTGAAAGTATAAAAAATTTATAATTATGGGGCTGGTAATCCACCCTACCTTGTGTTAAGGACCAGGATTGCTCGCCAGCTGTTGCTCGTAATGTAGTGGTGATAGGTGTTTTCTGGCTGCCCCCGGAGAGGACAAGTTGTTGGTGTTGGAGCAGGAGCTGTTCCAGCTGGTCGCCTGATGACTTGGTGTCCAGTTGGGCAGGTGAAAAAGTGTGATGTGCGGTTTGGTACTAATCCGATGGAATCTTGTGCGGGCTATAAGGTGGTGGTAGGTTTCGATTTTTCGGAGGTGTGGATCCCCTGGAAACCCTGGATTCCAAGCTATTCCTGGTCGTGGTTCCTGAATTACTGGGCGAATATTGATGATATTGGTGTCAGTCGGTAGGTTATTTTCTGTACTTTGTCCTTATCGTAATTTGGATTTGGTGTTCTGATGTTTGGGGGTGGTTAACCCCAAAAAACGGTTTTCCCGTGGTCCGAGAGGATATTTCTGGTCCGATTTTGTCGTGAGATATGTCAAAAGATACCTTTCCGTCTAGCGCATCTTATAGACATATTAAATTAATTGTGTGTTGTGGGGCCGCTTGCTGGTGGGGAAAATCCTTATTTTTGGTGTTTTTTGCCTCTAGAAAATTATTCCTTGGGTCCAAAATTATAAACTGGGTATCAGGCGATAGCCCTCAATTAGGACTATCGTTTTAAGCTATAATAAGTAACTGGTACAGATCTAATTAAAAAGTTGTTAACCTTTTTCTGCGGTTTTGTCCGTGAAATCCTCAGTTATAGACCCTTATCGACCAAATTTGGGTCGAAATGTCCGTCTTAATGCACTCTATTCAACTACACCACAAAAACAATTTTTTAATAACTGAAACTATTTTTAAAGTTGAAAAAACTGAAATTTTTGATGTTTTTTGTAAAAATAAAATATAAGACGAAAACTTAGAAAGCTGAATTTTACACTAAAAGATAGATCGCGATAGCGCGCATCTAACGATATGTAACACTTCACTAATATCACACGAAATACCACTTTTTGGATTTTTGCAAACGGTTAGGTTAGGTTAGGTTAGGTTAGGTTAGGTTAGGTTAGGTTTTTTTTTTTTTTTTTTTTTTTTTTTTTTTTTTTTTTTCCTTTTAATTGTTAGTAGGCCTACCATCCCCGGCGACTAACGCCCCGGGGCCGAGGAAGCTAAGCTAAAATACAGCTTGAAGTCTTTATTGGAGTAAAACAAATATATACATTGGTTGTGGATTAGGTGGTTGAGGGTTGGTTTTGCTATTTGATACAATTCTTTTCCCTCAACCACCTGAACAGAGTCCACGTCTTAAAACTAGTAATTATATAAAACAGTGAAAGTGAAATATTAACAGGTTATTTTGTGCTTAAATAAGTAGGTTGATACAATAAAATTTTTAACAACAAAGTAGTAGATAAAAGTGGTTATATAATTATTAAAGTAACAGTTATGTTTATTATTATATAGGTATTAGGAATTAAACGCGGGTAGGTTGTTGAGGGTCGGTTCTGCTATTAGATACAATAACCTTCCCTCAGCCGCCCAATTTAAGTCCGCTTCCTAATACCTACATTAAACATAACACAAACAAAATTTAGAACTAAAGTAAAATAAAAATGTAAAAATACACACTGGAATGAATAAGACAGTTGTTATAGAATTAAGTTTAAACAGATAGGCTTTAATAATGAGCCTGTAAATGACTGTGCTGGTGTTTGGAGTTGGACACGGGTAGGTTGTTGAGGGTCGGTTCTGCTATTAGATACAATAACCTTCCCTCAGCCGCCCAATTTAAGTCCGCTTCCTAACACCAACATTAAACATAACACAGACAAAATTTAGAATTAAAGTAAAAAATAAAAATGTAAAAATACACAATGGAATGGAATAAAACAGTTGTTATAAGATTAAGTTTAAACAGATAGGCTTTAATAATGTGCCTGTAAATGACCATGATGGTGTTTGGAGTTGGACACGGGTAGGTTGTTGAGGGTCGGTTCTGCTATTAGATACAATAACCTTCCCTCAGCCGCCCAATTTAAGTCCGCTTCCTAACACCAACATTAAACATAACACAGACAAAATTTAGAATTAAAGTAAAAAAAAAAAATGTAAAAATACACAATGGAATGGAATAAAACAGTTGTTATAAGATTAAGTTTAAACAGATAGGCTTTAATAATGTGCCTGTAAATGACCATGATGGTGTTTGGAGTTGGACACGGGTAGGTTGTTGAGGGTCGGTTCTGCTATTAGATACAATAACCTTCCCTCAGCCGCCCAATTTAAGTCCGCTTCCTAACACCAACATTAAACATAACACAGACAAAATTTAGAATTAAAGTAAAAAATAAAAATGTAAAAATACACAATGGAATGGAATAAAACAGTTGTTATAAGATTAAGTTTAAACAGATAGGCTTTAATAATGTGCCTGTAAATGACCATGATGGTGTTTGGAGTTGGACACGGGTAGGTTGTTGAGGGTCGGTTCTGCTATTAGATACAATAACCTTCCCTCAGCCGCCCAATTTAAGTCCGCTTCCTAACACCAACATTAAACATAACACAAACAAAATTTGGAGTTAAAGTAAAATAACAATGTAAAAATACACAATGGAATGGAATAAAACAGTTGTTATAAAATTGAGTTTAAACAGATAGGCTTTAATAATGTGCCTGTAAATGACTGTGCCGGTGTTTGGAGTTGGACACGGGTAGGTTGTTGAGGGTCGGTTCTGCTATTAGATACAATAACCTTCCCTCAGCCGCCCAATTTAAGTCCGCTTCCTAACACCAACATTAAACATAACACAAACAAAATTTGGAGTTAAAGTAAAATAAAAATGTAAAAATACACAATGGAATGGAATAAAACAGTTGTAATAAAATTGAGTTTAAACAGATAGGCTTTAATAATATGCCCGTAAATGACTGTGCTGGTGTTTGGAGTTGGACACGGGTAGGTTGTTGAGGGTCGGTTCTGCTATTAGATACAATAACCTTCCCTCAGCCGCCCAATTTAAGTCCGCTTCCTAACACCAACATTAAACATAACACAAACAAAATTTGGAGTTAATGAAAAATAAAAATGTAAAAATACACAGTGGAATGGAATAAAACAGTTGTTATAAAATTAATTTTAAACAGATAGGCTTTAATAATGTGCCTGTAAATGACTATGCTGGTGTTTGGAGTTGGACACGGGTAGGTTGTTGAGGGTCGGTTCTGCTATTAGATACAATAACCTTCCCTCAGCCGTCCAATTTAAGTCCACTTCTTAACACCAACATTAAACATTACATAAGGAAAAATCAAAATTGCAGTAAAAATAAAAATACACAACAGAATGGAATTAAACCATTTGATATAGAGCCAAATTTAAACAAGTGAACATAGGGAAGTTTTACATTTGCTTAGAGTTATATTAAAATAAAATTACCCAGTGAAATGGGATTAAACTTATAATAAAAATAAAAATGGAATTAATATTATAATTTATGTTTAGTACAGATGGTATTAGCACAGTAAAGTATGATTTAAATAAAACAACAATCGTAAAAAAAAAAATCTAAGTTAAATATTTAAGTGGTTAGTATAATAATTGTAAAAAGTTTAAAAGGTTATAGATGGAGAGAAATGACTATATACATTTTTGTACGGGTGAGGGTGGATTACTTGCCGATAAATTGTTAAATGTGAGTGTAAAATATAAGATATAAACATTTTGAAGGCTTTGATAGAGCACACGAGGTTTGAGAAGGGTTGTGTTGTTTAATAAGGGGTAAGGATTGTGAATGTTTTCGTGTTTTGTGTAGATAAGTGCCCCATAAGAGGTGCAGCGTGTAAAGGTCGTCGTGAATTTAGTAGTTTTTAGTTTGTAAGAGGTTTTGTGTAGACAGACAAATGCCCCAGTGCAAGTGCTGC
>NC_062246.1:72500-75000 GCF_905475465.1 Pieris napi | reverse complement strand
TAATTAATGTGCTTATAAATAACTATGCGGGTGTTTAGAGTCGGACACGGGTAGGTTGTAGAGGGTCGGCTCTGCTATTAGATACAAAAACCGACCCTCAGCCGCCCGGTTTAAGCCCTCTTCTTAACACCAACATATAATATTACACATAGTAACAATGATAAAAATAGGAAAGTTTTATAATTACACATACAGTTGATATACGGTTAAACCTGAACAGGGGTAATCTATAGTGAAAATGAATCCTAATATTAGAATAATGCGTAACTAGTTACACAAACGAGATTAAAAATATTATCATTCAGTGAAGTAGAATTATATAAAAAATATAAAATTGTAGTAAAATAAGAATGTACAATAAAATGGGATTAAACTTATAGTAGAATAAAAATGGAATCAATATATTAAATTATGTTTAGTACAAATGATATTAACACAGTAAAGTGGGATTTAAATTTCCTATTTAATGAAAAATAGATAGAATAAATTTGAGATTAAGGTCTAACATAGGTTAGTAGTATTAAGTAATTGAATCGAAGTTAAGTTAAATATTAAATGTTGGGTATTATAATTGTAAAAAGAGTAAAAGGTAATATATGAATAGAAGTAACTTTATACATTTTGTACGGGTGAGGGTGGATTACTTGCAGATTAATTATTAAGTGTGAGTATAAGATATAAAATATCTTTGTTAGCTTTGATAGAGCACACGAGGTTTGGGAAGGGTTGTGTTGTTTAATAAGGGGTAGGGTTGTGGTTGTTTTCGTGTTTTAGTGTAGGTAACCTAGAGGAGGTGCAGCGTGTAAAGGTCGTTGAAAATTTTGTCGTTTTCGATTTTAAAGGAGGTTTTGTATAGGTAGACAAATGCTCCAGTGCGAGTGCTGCGCGTTGAGGTCGCAATTAATGTGAGTGTTTAATTCAGTGTGTAATTGTGTTGTTTAATATGAAATTAGTGTTTTGTGCATGTTTTAAATGTAGTTAATTTTTGCCTCAACGCGGGCACGCATGGCTGTAACTTTGGGGCATTTGTCTGAGTCGGCGCGGTGTAGAGTGCCGGTGTTGGTGTTGAATTGTTTGTTATGTTCTGCGCAATTGGTGCAGTTGTGTACTTCGGCCTTGCACTCCGCTGTAGGATGGTGAGCGGAGCACTTGGCGCATGTGGGTGTGGTGTTGGGGCAGCGGCTCTTTGTGTGTCCGAAATTTAGGCAGTTTTGACACTGCCTAAATGGTGAGAAGTTGTCACTATGGACCCGCTGCATCCCTATGTTAACTCTGCCTAAGTCGGCGAACGCCTTCCAGGCAGAGGGTGTTGTGTTTAGAACCGCGTTGTACAGTGTAGTGTTTCTGTTGTTAGCAATGAATTTTATAGTGAATGTGTGATTAGCTAGTGTGATGTTTTGGTCTTTTATTGTTTTAGTGAGTTCAAACTCGGGAATTGTTTTCTTTATGCCTTTGAGGATGATCATTGGATCAATCCGTTTTTCCTCTTGAGTGTGTATTTTTGTGTTTTTTTGTAGTCGTGTAATTGTGTGTTGTTTATGCTCTTCTTTCTCGAAAACGAGTTTAATCTTTTGTTTTGACAGTGGGGTGACTTTTAAAGGGGCGAATCCGCCCTCTCTGAAATTAACGGTTCTACTGATTTGTGTCAGTATCTGTTCTGTTGTTGTGTCGGGACCCTCTCCGGACACGATGATGGAAGGCCCCTGCAGGGGGTTTGGGCGTGGCGGCGGCCTTAGCGTAGGATTGATGAGTCTTATGCGGGTCCGCCGACACTGTTTGTATCTCCGGCGGCGCGGGTTTAGGGTATGCCTTAATAACCCTGGTATGTTCCTGCAAGGCCTTATTCGATTCATCGAGTAACCGAGAGTGGGCCTCGAGTTTGTCTAACAGTTGTTGTTGTGTGGTGTCTTTAGTTGGTGTAACTGTTGTATTGGTGGCCTGTGTCGTGAGGGGTTTGGGAGGGGAGGGGTTGGAGGGGTCGAGCATGGCGATGACTCCAAAGAGGCCGTTTATTGCCTCTGTGATCGTGGTTTTGAGATCACCCTTTAGATTGCGGGAGGCTGATACTGCGTCCAGGCCTTTCTTTCTATAGTCTCTCGCCATCTCTATGTATGTAGACTCCGCAGGGGGAGTTGAGCGGGTGAAAGACGGGCTCAGAGTGTCCACTAGGGACCGCCTGGCGGCTGCTGTGGTCATGTAAGGTGACGGAATGTCAGATTTGGATGTTTTGGGAGGGGTTCTGGGTAACATGTCTGCGGAGGGGGGTGAGGGGGGGCTAAAATGTGGACAGGTGTATTCGCCTCTTCAAGCTGGGTTGATTGATACCCAACTCGAGGGGGTGGGGGTAGGGGGGAAGATTTTGGCGCGGTGGGGGGGGGAAAACCTGTATTGTGGGGTGGAGGGGGGTTTGTGAGAGGAACAATGTGCACTATCTCATAGAGCTCGCTAAGCCGGTTCGAATGAGCCCAAGCTCGATGGTATTAGAACAAAAATTTAAAAA
>NC_062246.1:40000-67500 GCF_905475465.1 Pieris napi | reverse complement strand
GGTTCTGCTATTAGATACAATAACCTTCCCTCAGCCGCCCAATTTAAGTCCGCATCTTAATACCAGCACTTAACATTGCACAGAGAAAAGTTACGATTATAGTAGTATAAAAATATAAATGCACAGTGAAATGGAATTAAACTGTTAATATAAAACTAGATGTAAACAAAGGTGGGCTTGATTAATGTGCTTATAGATAACTATGCGGGTGTTTAGAGTCGAACACGGGTAGGTTGTTGAGGATCGGTTCTGCTATTAGATACAATAACCGACCCTCAGCCGCCCGGTTTAAGCTCGCTTCTTAACACCAACACTTAATATTACACAGAGATCAGTTAGAATTGTAGTAAAATAAAAATAAAAATGCACAGTGAAATGGAATTAGAATTAAATAGTTGATATAAAACTAGATGTAAACAAAGGTGGGCTTAATTAATGTGCTTATAAATAACTATGCGGGTGTTTAGAGTCGAACACGGGTAGGTTGTTGAGGATCGGTTCTGCTATTAGATACAATAACCGACCCTCAGCCGCCCGGTTTAAGCCCGCTTCTTAACACCAACACTTAATATTACACAGAGATCAGTTAGTATTGTAGTAAAATAAAGATAAAGATACACAGTGAAATGGAATTAACAGTTTATATAAAACTAGATGTAACCAAAGGTGGGCTTAATTAATGTGCTTATAAATAACTATGCGGGTGTTTAGAGTCGGACACGGGTAGGTTGTTGAGGATCGGTTTTGCTATTAGATACAATAACCGACCCTCAGCCGCCCGGTTTAAGCCCTCTTCTTAACACCAACACTTAATATTACACAGAAATCAGTCAGAATTGTAGTAAAATAAAGATAAAAATACACAGTGAAATGGAATTAAACAGTTAATATAAAACTAGATGTAAACAAATGTGGGCTTGATTAAGGTGCTTATAAATAACTATGCGGGTGTTTAGAGTCGGACACGGGTAGGTTGTTGAGGATCGGTTTTGCTATTAGATACAATAACCGACCCTCAGCCGCCCGGTTTAAGCCCTCTTCTTAACACCAACACTTAACATTACACAGAAATCAGTTAGAATTGTAGTAAAATAAAGATAAAAATACACAGTGAAATGGAATTAAACAGTTAATATAAAACTAGATATAAACAAAGGTGGGCTTAATTAATGTGCTTATAAATAACTATGCGGGTGTTTAGAGTCGGACACGGGTAGGTTGTAGAGGGTCGGCTCTGCTATTAGATACAAAAACCGACCCTCAGCCGCCCGGTTTAAGCCCTCTTCTTAACACCAACATATAATATTACACATAGTAACAATGATAAAAATAGGAAAGTTTTATAATTACACATACAGTTGATATACGGTTAAACCTGAACAGGGGTAATCTATAGTGAAAATGAATCCTAATATTAGAATAATGCGTAACTAGTTACACAAACGAGATTAAAAATATTATCATTCAGTGAAGTAGAATTATATAAAAAAATATAAAATTGTAGTAAAATAAGAATGTACAATAAAATGGGATTAAACTTATAGTAAAATAAAAATGGAATCAATATATTAAATTATGTTTAGTACAAATGATATTAACACAGTAAAGTGGGATTTAAATTTCCTATTTAATGTAAAATAGATAGAATAAATTTGAGATTAAGGTCTAACATAGGTTAGTAGTATTAAGTAATTGAATCGAAGTTAAGTTAAATATTAAATGTTGGGTATTATAATTGTAAAAAGAGTAAAAGGTAATATATGAATAGAAGTAACTTTATACATTTTGTACGGGTGAGGGTGGATTACTTGCAGATTAATTATTAAGTGTGAGTATAAGATATAAAATATCTTTGTTAGCTTTGATAGAGCACACGAGGTTTGGGAAGGGTTGTGTTGTTTAATAAGGGGTAGGGTTGTGGTTGTTTTCGTGTTTTAGTGTAGGTAACCTAGAGGAGGTGCAGCGTGTAAAGGTCGTTGAAAATTTTGTCGTTTTCGATTTTAAAGGAGGTTTTGTATAGGTAGACAAATGCTCCAGTGCGAGTGCTGCGCGTTGAGGTCGCAATTAATGTGAGTGTTTAATTCAGTGTGTAATTGTGTTGTTTAATATGAAATTAGTGTTTTGTGCATGTTTTAAATGTAGTTAATTTTTGCCTCAACGCGGGCACGCATGGCTGTAACTTTGGGGCATTTGTCTGAGTCGGCGCGGTGTAGAGTGCCGGTGTTGGTGTTGAATTGTTTGTTATGTTCTGCGCAATTGGTGCAGTTGTGTACTTCGGCCTTGCACTCCGCTGTAGGATGGTGAGCGGAGCACTTGGCGCATGTGGGTGTGGTGTTGGGGCAGCGGCTCTTTGTGTGTCCGAAATTTAGGCAGTTTTGACACTGCCTAAATGGTGAGAAGTTGTCACTATGGACCCGCTGCATCCCTATGTTAACTCTGCCTAGGTCGGCGAACGCCTTCCAGGCAGAGGGTGTTGTGTTTAGAACCGCGTTGTACAGTGTAGTGTTTCTGTTGTTAGCAATGAATTTTATAGTGAATGTGTGATTAGCTAGTGTGATGTTTTGGTCTTTTATTGTTTTAGTGAGTTCAAACTCGGGAATTGTTTTCTTTATGCCTTTGAGGATGATCATTGGATCAATCCGTTTTTCCTCTTGAGTGTGTATTTTTGTGTTTTTTTGTAGTCGTGTAATTGTGTGTTGTTTATGCTCTTCTTTCTCGAAAACGAGTTTAATCTTTTGTTTTGACAGTGGGGTGACTTTTAAAGGGGCGAATCCGCCCTCTCTGAAATTAACGGTTCTACTGATTTGTGTCAGTATCTGTTCTGTTGTTGTGTCGGGACCCTCTCCGGACACGATGATGGAAGGCCCTGCAGGGGGTTTGGGCGTGGCGGCGGCCTTAGCGTAGGATTGATGAGTCTTATGCGGGTCCGCCGACACTGTTTGTATCTCCGGCGGCGCGGGTTTAGGGTATGCCTTAATAACCCTGGTATGTTCCTGCAAGGCCTTATTCGATTCATCGAGTAACCGAGAGTGGGCCTCGAGTTTGTCTAACAGTTGTTGTTGTGTGGTGTCTTTAGTTGGTGTAACTGTTGTATTGGTGGCCTGTGTCGTGAGGGGTTTGGGAGGGGAGGGGGTGGAGGGGTCGAGCATGGCGATGACTCCAAAGAGGCCGTTTATTGCCTCTGTGATCGTGGTTTTGAGATCACCCTTTAGATTGCGGGAGGCTGATGCTGCGTCCAGGCCTTTCTTTCTATAGTCTCTCGCCATCTCTATGTATGTAGACTCCGCAGGGGGAGTTGAGCGGGTGAAAGACGGGCTCAGAGTGTCCACTAGGGACCGCCTGGCGGCTGCTGTGGTCATGTAAGGTGACGGAATGTCAGATTTGGATGTTTTGGGAGGGGTTCTGGGTAACATGTCTGCGGAGGGGGGTGAGGGGGGGCTAAAATGTGGACAGGTGTATTCGCCTCTTCAAGCTGGGTTGATTGATACCCAACTCGAGGGGGTGGGGGTAGGGGGGAAGATTTTGGCGCGGTGGGGGGGGAAAACCTGTATTGTGGGGTGGAGGGGGGTTTATGAGAGGAACAATGTGCACTATCTTATAGAGCTCGCTAAGCCGGTTCGAATGAGCTCAAGCTCGATGGTATTAGAACAAAAATTTAAAAATATTGAAAATCTAAAAATATGGGGCTGGTAATCCACCCTACCTTGAGTTTTAGAGCAGGATTGCTCCGCAGCTGTTGCTCGTAGGGCAGGGGTGCTTGTAGTTTTCTACTTGCCCTTGGAGAGGACAATCCAGTGGTTGTGATGCTGGAGCTGTTCCAGCTGGTCACCAGACAATCTGGTGTCCAGCTCGGTGACTGGAAAATTCTTGTGGATGGAATGTAAGATGTCTGTTGGTGTTTTTTACGGGCTGTCCGGTGAATGTAAATTTAGAATTTTAGGTGTTCTGGATCCTGTGGATATCCTCGTTTCCAAGCTGTTTCTGACCGTTACTTCCTGGCTATGGTTCCGATTCTTATAAACTTGGTGTCAGTAGCTTTCTAATTTTTAGTTTGTCTGTGGAATATATAGTGAAGTGTTGTGCATTTGAGTTTGGGGCTGATTAACACCCAAAAACAGGTTTTCCCTCTGTTCGAGGGGATATTTCAGATCGGATTTTCTTGCTATATATATCAAACGATTCCTTTTGGTCTAGCGGTTCTAATAGACACGTTAAATGAACTGTAACTTGTGGGGCACTGGCAGGAGGGGCAAAACCCTTATTTTTGAAGTTATTTGGCTCTAAAAAGTTGGTTCTTGGGCCCAAAATTATAAAATGGGTATCGGACGATAGCCCTCAATTAGGACTATCGTTTTAAGCTATGATATGACACTGTTATAGATCTGAATAAAAAGTTATCGACCTTTTTCCGGTGTTTTGTCCATGGAATCCTTGGTTGTGGACCCTTATCAACCAAAATTAGGTCGAAATGACCGCCTTAATTCACTCTACTACACTATACCAATTTTTGAAGAACTAAAAGTATTTTTAAAAGACAAAAAACCAAAAAATTTACTGTTTTTTATGAAAATAAAATATTAAACTAAAACTTTTAAAACTGAATTTAACACTGTTAGTTAGATCGCAGAAGCGCGCATCTAATGATATGTAACACTTAACTGAAAACGGAAGAAAAACCACTGTTTAGATTTTTTCAAACTTTTTTAAGGCGCGGAGCGACGTGAATTCGACCGTTTCGGGTGGCGTTTGGACGCGGACTGGTTAGGTTAGGTTAGGTTAGGTTAGGTTAGGTTAGGTTAGGTTAGGTTAGGTTAGGTTAGGTTAGGTTAGGTTAGGTTAGGTTAGGTTAGGTTAGGTTAGGTTAGGTTAGGTTAGGTTAGGTTAGGTTAGGTTAGGTTAGGTTAGGTTAGGTTAGGTTAGGTTAGGTTAGGTTAGGTTAGGTTAGGTTAGGTTAGGTTAGGTTAGGTTAGGTTAGGTTAGGTTAGGTTAGGTTAGGTTAGGTTAGGTTAGGTTAGGTTAGGTTAGGTTAGGTTAGGTTAGGTTAGGTTAGGTTAGGTTAGGTTAGGTTAGGTTAGGTTAGGTTAGGTTAGGTTAGGTTAGGTTAGGTTAGGTTAGGTTAGGTTAGGTTAGGTTAGGTTAGGTTAGGTTAAGGGCCTCATAGCCAAGCGGCTTTGTATGTGACCGTGGTGGGTGTGAGGTTCCGGGTTCGATTCCCGGTCCGAGTGTAAATTTATATTTATTCTCGGCCTTTGGTAGGGCTGTACGGTGCCGGGCGAGTGTTTAAACCGTACATAGTGGGCACAGTTGAGATTCTATAGTGTGCAGTGGGCACCCAACTATATCGATACTCCTGTGTAGGCTTAGAACGTAGCAATACGCTCTAGGCCGAGGGTGGCAATTACAAGTGGTTAAGTAATTGGACATTCCTTTATTTCCCTGGGTTGAATGCCTTGTGCGACCCCCGGGGAATTCAATGCGGTGCCAGATGTCATTCATTCAGAATGGATGTGTCTGGCACTGCAGGTGATATGGAGGGCCTAGGAGGAATTTTTAGTGGGTCGGGTTTCTCCCCTCTGGTTAGCAGAGGGATAAGAGATAACCATCCCCACAGTCCCCGCGGTAGCGACTGCATACGCCCGCGGGCCTGCAATTGTGCATTTTAACCTCCTTCATAAAAAAAAAAAAAAAAGGTTAGGTTAGGTTAGGTTAGGTTAGGTTAGGTTAGGTTAGGTTAGGTTAGGTTAGGTTAGGTTAGGTTAGGTTAGGTTAGGTTAGGTTAGGTTAGGTTAGGTTAGGTTAGGTTAGGTTAGGTTAGGTTAGGTTAGGTTAGGTTAGGTTAGGTTAGGTTAGGTTAGGTTAGGTTAGGTTAGGTTAGGTTAGGTTAGGTTAGGTTAGGTTAGGTTAGGTTAGGTTAGGTTAGGTTAGGTTAGGTTAGGTTAGGTTAGGTTAGGTTAGGTTAGGTTAGGTTAGGTTAGGTTAGGTTAGGTTAGGTTAGGTTAGGTTAGGTTAGGTTAGGTTAGGTTAGGTTAGGTTAGGTTAGGTTAGGTTAGGTTAGGTTAGGTTAGGTTAGGTTAGGTTAGGTTAGGTTAGGTTAGGTTAGGTTAGGTTAGGTTAGGTTAGGTTAGGTTAGGTTAGGTTAGGTTAGGTTAGGTTAGGTTAGGTTAGGTTAGGTTAGGTTAGGTTAGGTTAGGTTAGGTTAGGTTAGGTTAGGTTAGGTTAGGTTAGGTTAGGTTAGGTTAGGTTAGGTTAGGTTAGGTTAGGTTAGGTTAGGTTAGGTTAGGTTAGGTTAGGTTAGGTTAGGTTAGGTTAGGTTAGGTTAGGTTAGGTTAGGTTAGGTTAGGTTAGGTTAGGTTAGGTTAGGTTAGGTTAGGTTAGGTTAGGTTAGGTTAGGTTAGGTTAGGTTAGGTTAGGTTAGGTTAGGTTAGGTTAGGTTAGGTTAGGTTAGGTTAGGTTAGGTTAGGTTAGGTTTTTTTTTTTTTTTTTTTTTTTTTTTTTTTTTTTTTTTTTTTAATTGTTAGTAGGCCTACCATCCCCGGCGACTAACGCCCCGGGGCCGAGGAAGCTAAGCTAAATACTGCTTGAAGTCTTTATTAAAGTAAAACAAATATATACAGTGGTTGTGGATTAGGTGGTTGAGGGTTGGTTTTGCTATTTGATACAATTCTTTTCCCTCAACCACCTGAACAGAGTCCACGTCTTAAAACTAGTAATTATATAAAATGAAAGTGAATTTTTTAACAAATTGTTTGTGCTTAAATAAATAAATAATAGGTTAATACAGTAGAATTTTATACTACAGAGTAGTAGATGTAGAAGTTGTTCTTTAATAATTGAAATAATAAATTGTGTTTATAATTATGCAGGTATTACGGATTGAACGCGGGTAGGTTGTAGAGGGTCGGTTCTGCTATTAGATACAGTAACCTTCCCTCAGCCTCCCAATTTAAGTCCGCCTCGTAATACCAGCACTTATATTAAACAGAGAGAAAAAAAAAAAAAAAAGTTGAACATATACATCATTGTTAGGCAATATAAAACAGTTGATATAAAACTAAATTTAAACAAAGATAGGCTTTTAGTAATTGTGCTTATAATTAACTATGCGGGTGTTTAGAGTTGGACACGGGTAGGTTGTAGAGGGTCGGCTCTGCTATTAGATACAATAACCGACCCTCAGCCGCCCGGTTTAAGCCCTCTTCTTAACACCAGCACATAGTATTACACAGATAAGAGTTTTGCGATATTAATCATAGGAAAGTTTTACATTTACTTATACAGTTGATATAAAGCTGAATTTAAACAAAGTTGAGCTATAATCAATTGTGCTTATAATTAACTATGCGGGTGTTTAGAGTTGGACACGGGTAGGTTGTAGAGGGTCGGCTCTGCTATTAGATACAATAACCGACCCTCAGCCGCCCGGTTTAAGCCCTCTTCTTAACACCAGCATATAATATTACACAGATAACAGTTTTACAATATTAATCATAGGAAAGTTTTACGTTAACTTATGCAGTTGATATAAAGATGGATTTAAACAAAGTTGAGCTATAATTAATTGTGCTTATGATTATGCAAGCGTTTAGAGTTGGACACGGGTAGGTTGTAGAGGGTCGGCTCTGCTATTAGATACAATAACCGACCCTCAGCCGCCCGGTTTAAGCCCTCTTCTTAACACCAGCATATAATATTACACAGATAACAGTTTTACAATATTAATCATAGGAAAGTTTTACGTTAACTTATGCAGTTGATATAAAGCTGGATTTAAACAAAGTTGAGCTATAATTAATTGTGCTTATGATTATGCAAGCGTTTAGAGTTGGACACGGGTAGGTTGTAGAGGGTCGGCTCTGCTATTAGATACAATAACCGACCCTCAGCCGCCCGGTTTAAGCCCTCTTCTTAACACCAGCACATAGTATTACACAGATAAGAGTTTTGCAATATTAATCATAGGAAAGTTTTGCATTTACTTATACAGTTGAAATAAAGCTGAATTTAAACAAAGTTGAGCTATAATCAATTGTGCTTATAATTAACTATGCGGGTGTTCAGAGTTGGACACGGGTAGGTTGTAGAGGGTCGGCTCTGCTATTAGATACAATAACCGACCCTCAGCCGCCCGGTTTAAGCCCTCTTCTTAACACCAGCACATAGTATTACACAGATAACAGTTTTACAATATTAATCATAGGAAAGTTTTACGTTAACTTATATAGTTGATATAAAGCTGAATTTAAACAAAGTTGAGCTGTAATCAGTTGTGCTTATAATTATGCAAGCGTTTAGAGTTGGACACGGGTAGGTTGTAGAGGGTCGGCTCTGCTATTAGATACAAAAACCGACCCTCAGCCGCCCGGTTTAAGCCCTCTTCTTAACACCAACATATATTATTACACATAGTAAAGTTTTACAATGATGAAAATAGGAAAGTTTTATAATTACCCATACAGTTGATATACGGTTAAACCTGAACAGGGGTAATCTATAGTGAAAAATGAATCCTAATACTAGAATAATGCGTAACTAGTTACACAAACGAGATTAAAAATATTATCATTCAGTGAAGTAGAATTAAAAAAATAAAATAAAATTGTAGTAAATAAGAATGTACAATAGAATGGAATTAAACTTATAGTAAAATAAAAATGGAATCAATATATTAAATTATGTTTAGTACAAATGATATTAACACAGTAAAGTAGGATTTAAATTTCCTATTTAATAAAAAATAGATAGAATAAATTTGAGATTAAGGTCTAGCATAGGTTAGTAGTATTAAGTAATTGAATCGAAGTTAAATATTGAATAGTGGGTATTATAATTGTAAAAAGTGTAAAAGGTAATATATGAATAGAGGTGACTTTATACATTTTGTACGAGTTAGGGTGGATTACTTGCAGATTAATTATTAAAGGTGAGTGTAAGATGTAAAATATCTTTGGGAGCATTGATAGAGCACACGAAGTTTGGGATGGGTTGTGTTGTTTGATAAAGGGTAAGGATTGTGGTTGTTTTCGTGTTTTTGTAGATAGGTGCCCTAGAGGAAGTGCAGCGTGTAAAGGTCGTTAATAATTTAGTCGTTTTTAATATTATAAGGGTTTTGTGTAGGTAGACAAATGCCCCAGTGCGAGTGCTGCGCGTTGAGGTCGCTGTTAATGTGAGTGTTTAATTCAGTGTGTAATATGAAATTAGTGTTTTATGCATGTTTTAAATGTAGTTAATTTTTGCCTCAACGCGGGCACGCATAGCTGTAACTTTGGGGCATTTGTCTGAGTCGGCGCGGTGTAGAGTGCCGGTGTTGGTGTTGAATTGTTTGTTATGTTCTGCGCAATTGGTGCAGTTGTGTACTTCGGCCTTGCACTCCGCTGTAGGATGGTGAGCGGAGCACTTGGCGCATGTGGGTGTGGTGTTGGGGCAGCGGCTCTTTGTGTGTCCGAAATTTAGGCAGTTTTGACACTGCCTAAATGGTGAGAAGTTGTCACTATGGACCCGCTGCATCCCTATGTTAACTCTGCCTAGGTCGGCGAACGCCTTCCAGGCAGAGGGTGTTGTGTTTAGGACCGCGTTGTACAGTGTAGTGTTTCTGTTGTTAGCAATGAATTTTATAGTGAATGTGTGATTAGCTAGTGTGATGTTTTGGTCTTTTATTGTTTTAGTGAGTTCAAACTCGGGAATTGTTTTCCTTATACCTTTAAGTATTATCATCGGATCAATCCGTTTTTCCTCCTGTGTTTTGATGTTTGCGTTGTTTTGTAATTGTGTAACAGTGTGCTTTTTATGCTCGTCTTTTTCAAAGACGAGTTTGATTTTGTGTTTGGAGAGCGGAGTTACCTTTAAAGGGGCGTATCCGCCCTGTCGGAAGTTAACTGTTTTGCTAATTTGTGTAAGTAACTGTTCTGCTGTGTCGAGACCCTCTCCGGACACGATGATGGAAGGCCCTGCAGGGGGTTTGGGCGTGGCGGCGGCCTTAGCGTAGGATTGATGAGTCTTATGCGGGTCCGCCGACACTGGTTGTATCTCCGGCGGCGCGGGTTTAGGGGATGCCTTAATAACCCTGGTGTGTTCCTGCAAGGCCTTATTCGATTCATCGAGTAACCGAGAGTGGGCCTCGAGTTTGTCTAACAGTTGTTGTTGTGTGGTGTCTTTAGTTGGTGTAACTGTTGTATTGGTGGCCTGTGTCGTGAGGGGTTTGGGAGGGGAGGGGGTGGAGGGGTCGAGCATGGCGATGACTCCAAAGAGGCCGTTTATTGCCTCTGTGATCGAGGTTTTGAGATCACCCTTTAGGTTGCGGGAGGCTGCTACTGCGTCCAAGCCTTTCTTTCTATAGTCTCTCGCCATCTCTATGTATGTAGACTCCGCAGGGGGAGCTGAACGGGCGAAGGACGGGCTCAAGGTGTCCACTAGGGACCGCCTGGCAGCTGCTGTGGTTGTGTGAGGTGACAGAATGTCGGATTTGGATGATTTGGGAGGGGTTCTGGGTAACATGTCTGCGAAGGGGGGTGAGGGGGGGCTGAAATATGGACAGGTGTATTCACCTCTTCGAGCTGAGTCGTTTGATACCCAACTCGAGGGGGTGGGGGTGGGGGGGAAGATTTTGTCGCGGTGGGGGGTAAAAACCTATATTGTGGGGTGGGGGGGGGTTTGTGAGAGGAACAATGTGCACTATCAAATAGAACTCGCCGAGCCGGTTTAAATAAGCCCAAGCTCGACGGGTTTAGAATAAAAATTTGAAAGTATAAAAAATTTATAATTATGGGGCTGGTAATCCACCCTACCTTGTGTTAAGGACCAGGATTGCTCGCCAGCTGTTGCTCGTAATGTAGTGGTGATAGGTGTTTTCTGGCTGCCCCCGGAGAGGACAAGTTGTTGGTGTTGGAGCAGGAGCTGTTCCAGCTGGTCGCCTGATGACTTGGTGTCCAGTTGGGCAGGTGAAAAAGTGTGATGTGCGGTTTGGTACTAATCCGATGGAATCTTGTGCGGGCTATAAGATGGTGGTAGGTTCCGATTTTTCGGAGGTGTGGATCCCCTGGAAACCCTGGATTCCAAGCTATTCCTGGTCGTGGTTCCTGAATTACTGGGCGAATATTGATGATATTGGTGTCAGTCGGTAGGTTATTTTCTGTACTTTGTCCTTATTGTAATTTGGATTTGGTGTTCTGATGTTTGGGGGTGGTTAACCCCAAAAAACGGTTTTCCCGTGGTCCGAGAGGATATTTCTGGTCCGATTTTGTCGTGAGATATGTCAAAAGATACCTTTCCGTCTAGCGCATCTTATAGACATATAAAATTAATTGTGTGTTGTGGGGCCGCTTGCTGGTGGGGAAAATCCTTATTTTTGGTGTTTTTTGCCTCTAGAAAATTATTCCTTGCGTCCAAAATTATAAACTGGGTATCAGGCGATAGCCCTCAATTAGGACTATCGTTTTAAGCTATAATAAGTAACTGTCACAGATCTAAATAAAAAGTTGTTAACCTTTTTCTGCGGTTTTGTCCGTGAAATCCTCAGTTATGGACCCTTATCGACCAAATTTGGGTCGAAATGTCCGTCTTAATGCACTCTATTCAACTACACCACAAAAACAATTTTTTAATAACTGAAACTATTTTTAAAAGTCAAAAAACCGAAAAATTTACTGTTTTTTGTGAAAATTAAATGTAAAACTAAAACTTTTAAAACTGAATTTACCACTATTGGATAGATCGCAGAAGCGCGCATCTATTGATATGTAACACTTTATTCAACACTTAAGAAAAACCACTGTTATTATTTTTGCAAACTTTTTTGAGGCGCGGAGCGACGTGAGTTCGACCGTTTCGGGTGGCGTTTGGACGCGGACTGGTTAGGTTAGGTTAGGTTAGGTTAGGTTAGGTTAGGTTAGGTTAGGTTAGGTTAGGTTAGGTTAGGTTAGGTTAGGTTAGGTTAGGTTAGGTTAGGTTAGGTTAGGTTAGGTTAGGTTAGGTTAGGTTAGGTTAGGTTAGGTTAGGTTAGGTTAGGTTAGGTTAGGTTAGGTTAGGTTAGGTTAGGTTAGGTTAGGTTAGGTCAGGTTAGGTTAGGTTAGGTTAGGTTAGGTTAGGTTAGGTTAGGTTAGGTTAGGTTAGGTTAGGTTAGGTTAGGTTAGGTTAGGTTAGGTTAGGTTAGGTTAGGTTAGGTTAGGTTAGGTTAGGTTAGGTTAGGTTAGGTTAGGTTAGGTTAGGTTAGGTTAGGTTAGGTTAGGTTAGGTTAGGTTAGGTTAGGTTAGGTTAGGTTAGGTTAGGTTAGGTTAGGTTAGGTTAGGTTAGGTTAGGTTAGGTTAGGTTAGGTTAGGTTAGGTTAGGTTAGGTTAGGTTAGGTTAGGTTAGGTTAGGTTAGGTTAGGTTAGGTTAGGTTAGGTTAGGTTAGGTTAGGTTAGGTTAGGTTAGGTTAGGTTAGGTTAGGTTAGGTTAGGTTAGGTTAGGTTAGGTTAGGTTAGGTTAGGTTAGGTTAGGTTAGGTTAGGTTAGGTTAGGTTAGGTTAGGTTAGGTTAGGTTAGGTTAGGTTAGGTTAGGTTAGGTTAGGTTAGGTTAGGTTAGGTTAGGTTAGGTTAGGTTAGGTTAGGTTAGGTTAGGTTAGGTTAGGTTAGGTTAGGTTAGGTTAGGTTAGGTTAGGTTAGGTTAGGTTAGGTTAGGTTAGGTTAGGTTAGGTTAGGTTAGGTTAGGTTAGGTTAGGTTAGGTTAGGTTAGGTTAGGTTAGGTTAGGTTAGGTTAGGTTAGGTTAGGTTAGGTTAGGTTAGGTTAGGTTAGGTTAGGTTAGGTTAGGTTAGGTTAGGTTAGGTTAGGTTAGGTTAGGTTAGGTTAGGTTAGGTTAGGTTAGGTTAGGTTAGGTTAGGTTAGGTTAGGTTAGGTTAGGTTAGGTTAGGTTAGGTTAGGTTAGGTTAGGTTAGGTTAGGTTAGGTTAGGTTAGGTTAGGTTAGGTTAGGTTAGGTTAGGTTAGGTTAGGTTAGGTTAGGTTAGGTTAGGTTAGGTTAGGTTAGGTTAGGTTAGGTTAGGTTAGGTTAGGTTTTTTTTTTTTTTTTTTTTTTTTTTTTTTTTTTTTTTTAAATGCACCTAATAGGCCTACCTTCCCCGGCTACTTTATCGCACAGGGTCGTTGTCTAAGCTAAACTTCCATCATTTCTATCATCCTTCCTCAAAATAATTGACACACAGCTTTATTTTTTATTAGGGTTTTACACATAGTATCACAGTTTCAATTACATTTTTTATTATCCTATTTTTATCTTTTTCTTTACTCTATCTATTTATCTTTACATTTCTATCACAGTCAGTCTCTTATTTTCCTACTTTTATCTATATCCTTACATTAATTATTTTCAACACATTCCTATCCAGAGACGGGGCCCGCGACGCGGGCGGCTTTTACTTTTCCGTGAGTATTCTTATAATACTCATTGGCAAGTGGGCGCCGGCCGCCTCGCGGTCCCCGCCCCGGCCTTACTCTCATTGAACTTAGCTGTTCTTTTGGTAATTTTTTGGCAAAAATCCTCCAGGTGCGATCTGTTACAGACTAGCATGTCGGGCAGTCCCTGAAGACTAAGCGACATGCCCGTCATCTGTTCCAGGTCGCATCTGGATGAGGCAAAAATGGGGCACTCCAGAAGTAGGTGTGGGATGGATTGTTCCACCCCACTCTCACATTCGCAGTCAGGTTTTTCTTTCAGCCTGAAACGGCACAGGTACTCGGCAAAGGGCCCATGGCCTGTGAGGACCTGTGCCATCCCGGGACTGAATCTTTTCTCTCGGATTTGTTTATGTGCCCTTGTAATATTTGGCAGGAACAATTTGGTTATTCCCCCTGTTATCCCTTCCTTATATCTTCGATCCCATTCTTCTATAGTTTTTCTTCTCACTTCTTTCCTGATGTATGAGAGCGGGTACTCTACGTGAGCTGCTTTGACTTTCGAGGTCTCCGCAGCGGCTCTCGCGAGTTCGTCCGCCCTCTCATTCCCCTCCGTGCCGACGTGCGCTTTCACCCAGTGGAGCTTAATATTCTGGCCCTTTTTAAGGCTCTCCACCAGGTGTCTGCGGATCTCGACTACTCGGGGGTTTCGAGAGCGTCCGCCCGCAATCGCCTCGAGCGAAGACCGCGAGTCGCTGCAGATGTTCACGTCAGTACCCGCTATCATCGCCTCCCTCACTGCACCGACGAGAGCCGCCAGCTCTGCTTGATATACGGTGCAGTAAGGGGCCATCTTTATCTTTTTCCATTTCCGCTCTCTTCCTCCTTCCCATTTCGTCCATGCTGCCCCTACTCCTTTCTCCGTCTTACTACCGTCTGTGTAGATAGCTGTTGTGTCGTCATTTTGTATTAGGCCAGGGTCAGTTGTGATGGCGAAGCTTATCTCCGGTTTTTCCGCGGGATGGGGTTGTTCTAAAGCAGGTACGGCTAGCTCAATCCGGTCTCCTTCGCGTATGAACGGAGACGACCCCCTTCTGGCCTCAAACATCGCGGCGGCTTCTTCCACTCTGAGGTCGAGGGGCAGTATCCCCGCCAATAGCGTCGCGGAATTTAGCGATGCCGTCCTGTAGGTCTTTGCTATTTTCTGTGCAAAAGCCCTCTGCACCGTCTCCAGTTTTTTCTTCGTGCACAGTTTCTTAACTGTCGGTGCCCAGGCTGCCGACGCGTACGTAATTATCGGCTCTATGACGGCTTGGTATACCTGGTGTACCATGTCTCCCGTCATTCCCCATTCCAGCTTCGCCATTCTAGCTACTTTTTTATGAATATCCGCCGCTTTTCTTGTGACATTTTGCACATGCTTGTTAAACGTTAGCCCTTCGTCTATAGTCAGCCCCAGTAATTTAATTTCCTTCTCTAATGCTATGTCCTGTCCATTCATTCTTATTCTTGGGGTATCGAACTTCAATCTTCGCGTCAGGACCATTGCTTTGGTTTTTTGTGGCGCGAAGTTGAGCTTGTTCTCGATACCCCACTTCCTCACATACTCGAGGGCAACGTTCGCTCGGTTTTCGATGGAGTGCGTGTCCGTTCCGCTGAACATCAGCACAACATCGTCTGCGAAAGCTTGTGCGTATGTCCCATCCTCTTCTAGTTCGACCAGTAGTGGGTCGAGCAAGATGTTCCAGAAGGTGGGCCCGCTAATCGAGCCCTGAATGCATCCCTTTTCAGGTTGCCTCACACTCTCTCTGTTTGCGTAGCGGACCACCACCTTCCTGCCTTTGAAGTAGTCTTCCACTACCAGCCTTAGTTGCTTGGGACAGTCTTTCTTTGCTAGTTGGTACTTGATCGCCGGCCACCATGCGTTGTCGAAAGCCCCCTCGATATCTAGCGACACCATCAGCACTATTTCCTTGTTTTTAATGTGGCTCCTCGCTTTTGTCAAGATATCGTAGAGGGCATCCTCCGTGCTCTTTCCTGGCATGAATCCATACTGCCTCCTGCTCATCCTGGGGAGTAGGCTATGTCTTATTCTATTTATGATCACCTTTTCTAGGATCTTCCCCATGACTGGCAATAGGCCTATTGGACGGTAGGATTTGGCGGCCGCGTAATCCTCCTTTCCTGGCTTCCTCAGTACCACTATCGTGCATTCCTTCCATAGATCAGGGAAGCATCCCACTTCGAGGCATTTATTGAAGATGGCCAAGGGAACCTCCGGGTTCGCCGTGATAGCTGCGCAGCAGATATCCGCAGTGAGTCCGTCAGCCCCCGGGGCCTTCCTCGGGTTGAAGCTTCTAGCAGTGCTGATGAGCTCCGCCATTGTGATTGGCACTTCATCAGCACTACTTCCCTGCAAGCTGCTGGTCATTTCCTCAACCGTTTTCCTCATTCTTTGATGGATGTCATCATCCATCTCACAATTGTCAGGCGGGAAGAATTTCTGTGCCAGCAGCTGCACCGATTCTTCGGAGTTCAGTGAAATGCCCTTCTCTATTAGCGTGGTGTCTTCCCTGATCCCTTCCGCCTTTCTTATTATTTTATATATTCTGTCCCATAAGCTTTCCCCTTCTTGCTTCGTGCAGAGTTTTTTCCACCCTTCCTTTTGAGCCCTTTCGATCTCTTCTTCGTATATCTTTTTTGCCTCCAGGTAGGCAGTTATTACGTACTCTCTCCTCCTGGGAGCTGCGTATGAGATCCGTTTCTTTTTCCTGACCATGTCTTTCTTAAGGGCCTCTATTTCTTTGTTCCACCAGGGTGGATTGAAGTTTTTTCTTTTTTGTTTAATTTTGGGGATATGTTTTTCTGCGGCTTTTATAATTGATTTCGAATATTCCGTTACTATGTTATTGACCCTGGCCTTCGTGTCCAATTCTTTTATTTTTTCAGTATTTATTCCCTTATTTGTCATGTCCGTCCTTAACTTGTTCTTAAAATCCTCCCAGTCTGCATTTTTGGTACTGTATATGCGGGTCGTCTTCGGTAGGGTGTGCGTTTGGGGTTTTTGAAGGGCTGTAGTCACAAAAATCGTGTTATGGTCTGAACTAGTAATAGAAGTATCAACCCACCATCTCGTTACCTTACTGAGGAGAGCCGTTGTGCATACTGTGATATCTACTGCACTCGTGTATCTACGGCCCCCTCTTACGGTGTCGAAGGTGGGTGTGTTGCCACAATTTAGGATGTTCAGCCCTTCTTCTTCAAGGAACCCTCGTAGTTCCTTTCCTCGTGTGTCTTCGTTTCGGCTCCCCCACCATTCACTCCATGCATTCACGTCCCCTCCAATTAGTACCATCTTGGTTTTTAGTCTCTTCGTGAAGCTTCCTAGTTGTACGAGGTATGGTTCGATGGGTTCATCGCCTTCGAAGTACACTGAAATTATCCCTATCTCCCACTGGTCCGTTCTCAGGACGGCAGCCACTATGTTTTCCGTTATAAGAGTTTTGTCTTGTAAGACCTCGATGTGCTCGTCGAAAACAAGTATCGCCGCCTTCACCGGTTTCTCTCCAGTGGGTACGCACTGCACTACTCTGTACATAGGGCTTTCTGCCATCTGTTTACTGGCCCCTATGTACGGTTCCTGGAGTAGTGCTATTTTCACGTTTCTACCGCCCGCTTCTTTTATAAACTCCTGGATCGCGATTCTCTTTTTTCTAAGGTTCGCTTGTGCCAGGAGAAAGCCGGTAATATTATTGGTGCCCTCGGCTTTTTTAGCAATACGCGTAGCTTAGCCTCGCCGCCTTGTCCCACCCCTGCCGGGTTGGACAGCTCTGGCTGAAGGCCCCGTGCTCCGCGTTTCTTCCTTTTATTGATATACAGTTGACGCAGCTGGGAGGTTTACCTTCCTTTTGGATCTGGCAATCTGCCCTCAAATGGGCTCCTCCGCAATGACTGCACACCTCGGTCTCCTTTTTACAATGTCTGCGGGTATGTCCGTACCCCAGACACATAGTGCACTGGACCAGAGGGGATTGGTCCTCTACCCAAACCCGCTGCAGGTCCACGTGTATCCTGCCAGCCGTTGTTAATGATTGCCAGAGTTTTGGCGTGACCTGCAGGACCACGTGGCTCTCCAGGGGGTTTCTCGCCTTTCTTCTATATTTTTCTATAATTGTTAGGTCCCGTTCCTCCAGGTGTGCAGTCACATTTCTGTTTTGGTTTTTGATGGCCCGGGTAATGTCTTCTGTCGTGTTGCAGGACAGGAGATTTTTAATTTTTATTAATGGGTTTTTATTTAAGGTGTCCTTCACCATCATTTCTTCCCCTAATTTTTCTTTGATTTTATTTCTTTCCTCTTCCGTCCTGCATCCCACTACGACCTTTCCGTCCCTGGCTCTTCTTATTTTTGCTACCTGCCAGCCTTCTTCCTTAGCATTTAACAGATGCCGGATGTTCTGCATCGTGTCCTCTGCCGTGTCTGTCGCACTCTTAGGCGCCACAACGACAGAGTGCAGCGTAGGTTTCTGTTCTCCCGGGCCTTCTTTTCGGTTTTGGCCCTGACCGAGATTTTCCTTCGTCGCTTCTGCGTACGACCTCATTTTCCTTTCCCAGATGTTATGTCTTTCTATTTCTCTCTTTTCTTTTTCCTCCAACTCTTTCCTAATCTCGGTCAGGATGCTTTCATTTTTCTGTTTTGCCAGATCCTCCATATTTTTTCGAAATTTTTCCAATTTCTTGTTCTCCATTTCCATTCTTTCTATTTGTTTGTGTAGCTTTTCGTTTATATCTATTTTTGCGTCATTTTCCTGTTTCGGTGTTTGTTGTTGTGGGTTCCTCTGTATCTCCTCTTCAGCCTCTTTGACTATCTGGTACAGCCGCTTGACAGCTGACTGTACCCCTGTTTTAATATCCGTTTTTATGTTCCTGGACTCCGCCAGGTGCGCCATTGCCTTCAGATAGCAGTTTTTGGCTTCTTTTTCCCTGGCCAGAGCGGGAGCAGGAGACTTACCTCCTCCACCCGCCCCGGTCAGGGAAGCCTCTTTTGCCACCTTTGGGGCCTGGCTAGAGGCCTCCTCCCACTTATCGATGCTGCGCCTGATGGCAGGCGCCGATGACTGACTTTTCGGTGGAGTACGTAGACCCAGCATTTTGCCTATTAGGAATTGTCAGTGGTAAAATTTAAATTCAATTTGAGTACTTAGTCTAAGGTCTACCCCCAATAGGGTGGTAGCCGTGTCAATAATATATTATTTAAATACAATAATTTAAATTATCCAATAAAACTTATTCTAGGGTCTACTCCCAATAGGGTAGTAGCCGTGTCAGTAAAATATTATTTATATACAAAATTCAAATCTACAATAAAACTTATTTTAGGGTCTACTCCCAATAGGGTAGTAGCCTTGTCAATAAAATATTTTTATATACAAAATTTAAATCTACAATAAAACTTATTTTAGGGTCTACTCCCAATAGGGTAGTAGCCGTGTCAATATAATATTATTATTATACAATTTTTGAAATATACAATAAAACTTATTCTAGGGTCTACTCCCAATAGGGTAGTAGCCGTGTCAGTAAATATTATTTATATACAATTTAAATATACAGTAAAACTTATTTTAGGGTCTACTCCCAATAGGGTAGTAACCGTCAATTAAACTTAGCCTACTTTCTTATCTAACTTAAAACTAGTGTCTTTTCCCAAAAGGGAAAAGGCAGTCAATAATTCTATATGTTTCAGGTCCTCGGGAAGGGCTGGTATAATTTAGAAATAAATATATACGCGCGCTGGACCGTCCGCCCTAGTCGACGATGTGTGTGTGTGTGTATAAGTGTGGTGGTTGTCAGGTGACTCCCCTCTTTGAGTGGAGTCAAATGAGCCGTCACACTTAGTGTTTATGGTGTTTTGTGTGTGTGTGTGTGTGTGTAAGTCACTTGTGTGTGTGTGTAGTTAGGTGCGGTAGCTATAAAAAGACTCCCCTCTTTGAGTGGAGTCGTTTGAGCCGTCGCACCTGTATGTTGTTATTTTGACGGGTGGTCAGGCGGACGTGTCCGTGGGTTAGGTGCGTTTTTTGTATATTTATATTCCCCTAATTTGTCCAAACTTGCTAAGTATACGTATACTACGTATACAAGTCCGCTGCCAAAATTGCCGAAAAACGCACCGTTTTCGAGTTATTTACTGCCAAAAGATTTTAATATTTCAAAAGTTTTAGAAATTTTTAATAAATTTAATAAATTTTGAAAATTTTGAATTTAAAAATTTTGAATTTCGATCCTGGTAGGGGCGGGCCAGGCGGACAAATCCAATATATTAATATATATTAATATATTGATCTGCCCTTAAAAACGCGAAAAAACCAACCGTTCCCGAGATATTTGTGTTTTCTTCCTGATTTCTTCCCGTCGCTGCAGCTCCGCTCGGGTTGGTCCGATCTTCTGGTTCGAACCGTCGTTAAGTTCAGCTCGCAGAGGGCTATCCAACGACGTATCGCACCTTTCCAGAAAATTCGGATTTCGCCGACCACGTGCCACGTGGTTTTTGGGTTTTTATGTCGTAACTTTTTTATTTTTGAAGGTAAAAATCCTTGCGACACTTCAGCAGACGCGTCTTCGTGAGTTCTATCGAGTGACGTTATTTAAATTGGGGGTCACCGCTTTAGTTTTTAAGTTTTTGAGCTTTAAGTTGTTTTTTATTAGGTTATTTTTGGTTTTTCAGTTATATAATTTTTTCCCCAAGGCATATATTTTAGAAAATTATGTCAATCGACTCGACTCGATGAGCCGCGTCTTTTGGTGTATATCACTTGTGGGGGACGGCTCTAATTCTCCGACCAGTGGTCACGCCCCTTTTTTATTTTATTTAAATTTCTCAAAAACCTTTATCCGTAAAAATCCAAGATTGGTGTCAAAAGATGCGGCTTAGCAAGGCGCATCCAGCGATGCGAAGAACAGCACAGGTCACCGATCAAATACGTGCGTCGCACTCACTTTTGTCACTGTTTTTTCACTTTTTTGTTGTTTTTCGAACTTTTTAGTCACCTATATTCACTTTTTAGTAGACAATATTTATATATTTAGATTCGCCGTCGCGAGACGCACAAAATGATATATCGCGCTGTTTATTTCGCGACAAAAATCCTATTTTTGGGATTTTTAGTTTGCGGAGCTAAACGGTTTTGCTGCTTACGCGACGGCGGTTCGACTGCGACTCGGTTAGGTTAGGTTAGGTTAGGTTAGGTTAGGTTAGGTTAGGTTAGGTTAGGTTAGGTTAGGTTAGGTTAGGTTAGGTTAGGTTAGGTTAGGTTAGGTTAGGTTAGGTTAGGTTAGGTTAGGTTAGGTTAGGTTAGGTTAGGTTAGGTTAGGTTAGGTTAGGTTAGGTTAGGTTAGGTTAGGTTAGGTTAGGTTAGGTTAGGTTAGGTTAGGTTAGGTTAGGTTAGGTTAGGTTAGGTTAGGTTAGGTTAGGTTAGGTTAGGTTAGGTTAGGTTAGGTTAGGTTAGGTTAGGTTAGGTTAGGTTAGGTTAGGTTAGGTTAGGTTAGGTTAGGTTAGGTTAGGTTAGGTTAGGTTAGGTTAGGTTAGGTTAGGTTAGGTTAGGTTAGGTTAGGTTAGGTTAGGTTAGGTTAGGTTAGGTTAGGTTAGGTTAGGTTAGGTTAGGTTAGGTTAGGTTAGGTTAGGTTAGGTTAGGTTAGGTTAGGTTAGGTTAGGTTAGGTTAGGTTAGGTTAGGTTAGGTTAGGTTAGGTTAGGTTAGGTTAGGTTAGGTTAGGTTAGGTTAGGTTAGGTTAGGTTAGGTTAGGTTAGGTTAGGTTAGGTTAGGTTAGGTTAGGTTAGGTTAGGTTAGGTTAGGTTAGGTTAGGTTAGGTTAGGTTAGGTTAGGTTAGGTTAGGTTAGGTTAGGTTAGGTTAGGTTAGGTTAGGTTAGGTTAGGTTAGGTTAGGTTAGGTAGGTTAGGTTAGGTTAGGTTAGGTTAGGTTAGGTTAGGTTAGGTTAGGTTAGGTTAGGTTAGGTTAGGTTAGGTTAGGTTAGGTTAGGTTAGGTTAGGTTAGGTTAGGTTAGGTTAGGTTAGGTTAGGTTAGGTTAGGTTAGGTTAGGTTAGGTTAGGTTAGGTTAGGTTAGGTTAGGTTAGGTTAGGTTAGGTTAGGTTAGGTTAGGTTAGGTTAGGTTAGGTTAGGTTAGGTTAGGTTAGGTTAGGTTAGTTAGGTTAGGTTAGGTTAGGTTAGGTTAGGTTAGGTTAGGTTAGGTTAGGTTAGGTTAGGTTAGGTTAGGTTAGGTTAGGTTAGGTTAGGTTAGGTTAGGTTAGGTTAGGTTAGGTTAGGTTAGGTTAGGTTAGGTTAGGTTAGGTTAGGTTAGGTTAGGTTAGGTTAGGTTAGGTTAGGTTAGGTTAGGTTAGGTTAGGTTAGGTTAGGTTAGGTTAGGTTAGGTTAGGTTAGGTTAGGTTAGGTTAGGTTAGGTTAGGTTAGGTTAGGTTAGGTTAGGTTAGGTTAGGTTAGGTTAGGTTAGGTTAGGTTAGGTTAGGTTAGGTTAGGTTAGGTTAGGTTAGGTTAGGTTAGGTTAGGTAGGTTAGGTTAGGTTAGGTTAGGTTAGGTTAGGTTAGGTTAGGTTAGGTTAGGTTAGGTTAGGTTAGGTTAGGTTAGGTTAGGTTAGGTTAGGTTAGGTTAGGTTAGGTTAGGTTAGGTAGGTTAGGTTAGGTTAGGTTAGGTTATTTATTTATTTTTTTTTTTTTTTTTTATTGCTAGTGGGCCTACCTCCCCGGCGACTTACGCCCCGGGGCCGAGGAAGCTAAGCTATAAGTAAGTTATTCAGTACAAGTGTTTTATTTAGAAAATACAATTATTTGGTTTGGACATGGGTAGGGTGGTTGAGGGTTGTTTTTGCTATTTGATACAATTTCCTTCCCTCAACCACCCGATTAGAGTCCGCGTCTTATAAACTAATTTCTTATAACTAATTATACAAAGTTTTATTAATATTTTAGAAGGGTAATTATGGTAAAAAATATAAAAGTAACTTTTATAAGTCAATTTGTTTACAATTTTGGTTAAGTTACGTTAAAGTTACTAAGCTAATTACAAAAATCTTAGATGTTAGGGTATTATGAGCTAATACATTTCTTTGTTGTTACATTTATGTTACATTATATTATGATGGATGAATACAGTGATAAAATGAAATATAAACTAAAATCTGAATATAAGGATCTTATGGTTAACGTATTAATGTAAGGTTGTTTTTAAATTGACAATTATTATATAAGTTTAATTCCATATATTATGAACATTATACTTTGTAATAACAACAATGCTTTACTGTATGCAAGAGGAGAATATTGTACATTTCAAGTAAAGGCTTATAATATGGTAATGGTAAAAAATTACTAACTATTTCTTTGTTGTTAGATTGGTATTAAATATATTATGATGGATGAATACAGTGCTAAAGTAAAATATAAAGTAAAATTAAATATAAAGGTCTTATGATTAACGTAATGTAAGGTTGTTTTAAAATTAACAATTGTTGTATAGGTTTAAGTTCGCATAATATTATGAGCATTATACTCTGTAATAACAATCCTTTAAGAATATTTTACATGTAAATTAAAGGCTTATGATATGGCAATGGTAAAAATAACAAAATAACGATTGAGTTGGGGTGGATTACGAGCCTGTTATTTGTGGGTTATTGTAATCTTTGATGGCATCTATAATCTTAGTGACCATGCTTAGAAGGGATTCTATGGTTTGGGGTTTGTTGTCGATTAGGGAGTAGGGATTGTGGGATTTCCTATTTTTCTGTAAGTGACTGTATCTGAGGCGTTCGAAGCGTGGGCATTCCTCTATTAAGTGTTGGAGTGTCTGTGTAGTTTTTGTGTCGCAAGGGCATGTGTCGTTGTCTGTGATGTGGAAGCGTTTTAGGTGATCTTTGGCGAAGGAATGCCCAGTGAGTAGCTGTGTGATTTGAAATGTAGTGGGATATAGTTTAATAAATGTGTTGATATTGTTGATGCTTTGTAAAAGGTGTTTAGTGTGTTTAGCTGTGGGTTCGTCGGTAAACCGTTTGTCCCACAGTCTGGCGGTATCTTGTTTGGCCCGCTGTTTGATATATGCCATCGGGCATTGTGTGTAAAAGTATTTCGAATGGGAGTTTGCGGCTGATTTGGCCGCCTCATCGGCCGCCTCGTTGCCAGCTATACCGGCGTGACCTTTTACCCAGTTGAACTTAATGTTGATGTGTGAGTTGTTGGCAATATTTTTGTGTATGCTTGTGATTATGTTGTGTGTGTTGTTTGTTTGGCCGATCGCTTGTAGCGCGGCCATAGAATCGGAATTGATTGTGTACGAGTGTATGTTTTTGTTGTGTTGTTTAAGTGAATGTGCGATGGCCCAGTCGCTGGCTCCCTTTATAGCAACCAGTTCGGCTTGGAACACCGTACACGTTGGGTGTAGCTTCCGCTTCCATTTGTGTATGATTTGCGTGTTGTTTGGGGAGTAAGCAACGTAAGCGGCTCCTGTTTGCCCCGCCTCTTGCTTGCTCCCGTCTGTGTATATGTTAATGGTGTTGTTTGCCGTGTGTTTGTCGAGGTTGTTTTTGTGTGTTCTGTATTTGATAAGCGGTCTGGAAGCGGGGTGTAGGAGTTCGGTGAATAGTGTTGGTCGTTCAACTGGGATGTCATCCGGTATGTATTTGCTTACGCCTTTGATACGAGCCCCCTCGGTCTCGCAGGACTCGAGGACCTTAAGATCTAAGGGAACGAACCCCGCGAGAGCGACGGCAGCATTGGTGGAGACGTTTTTAAAAGCTCTGGTAGTTCGCAGAGCGAACCCCCTTTGTGTCTTACTTAGCAATTTTTTGTTATATCTTTTGTTGGCCGCGTGGCCCCAAATAGATGCGCCGTATGTAATTATTGGTTCTATGACCATTTTATAAATGAGCCTGATGTTTTCTGGGTGTGGTCCCCAAGTGGGTCGTGTAAATATTGTTAGTTTGTTAAAAATATGTGTTGCTTTGGCGGTTATATATGTGATGTGATGTTTGAAATTAAGTTTATTGTCCAAAATGATACCTAGATATTTGATTTTATGAGTGAACTGTAGTGGAGTGCGATTAAAGGTTATTTTGCACTTTTGTGCCTGTTTGGAAAAGGCGATCATTTGGGTTTTTTCGGGGCCGAACTGAAGTTTAACTCCGTCGCCCCATTCTTTTATTGCGTTTAATGTGATATTCGTTTTATGCTCGAGTGTATTGATGTCTGTATCTGTTATTACTAGTAGAACGTCGTCGGCGAAGGCTTGAATGTTGCACCCTGGTGGGAGCGGAGTGTTGAGTAGTGAGTTAAGGATAATGTTCCAGAGTATCGGACCGCAAGCCGACCCCTGGATGCATCCCTTTTGTGTAGTTCGTGTGGTGCGTGTGTTGCCCATTTGGTGTGTTACTGTTCTATCTGTGAGGTAGTTTTGTATTAGTTTAAATATGTTAAGTGGGCATTTTACCGCTCGTAATCCACTCAATACGGCCGGCCACCAAGCGTTGTCAAACGCGGCCTTGATATCGAGGGATACGGCTATTGTGTGTTGTTTGTTTTGTTTAGCGTTGCGTATGATATCGAGAGTTTTGTGTAAAGCGTGTGTTGTGCCAGTTTGTTCGGTGAAGCCGTATTGCGATCGGTTCAGTAATTTAAGTTTATGCGCGTTGTAAGTAAGGCGTTTAGTGAATAGCTTTTCCAACACTTTCCCGAACACAGGGATTAACCCTATGGGTCGGAAGGAGCTTAGGCTAGTGTAATCTAATTTGTTTGGTTTGGGGATAATTTTAACAATTGCCTCTTTCCAAGGGGTTGGAAAATGTGAGGTCTGTAAGCAGCGATTCATTAAGTTGGTGATTAATTCCGGGTAGTTACGGGCGAACACCAGGCAGATGTCGCTGGTGAGGTGATCATTGCCTGGTGCTTTGGTATGGCGGATGGAGTCTATTGCAGATAGGATTTCAGATGTGGTGAAGGGAGGGTCGTCCTCCGTGTCGGGTAGTGAACTGGAATTACTGCGCATATGTGTGTGTCTGACGTCCGTATCCGGGACGTCGTCGGGATAAAAATGTGTAAGAAGTGCTTGTGATGTCTCCTCCTCGTTGCTTGTGTATTTGTTGTTTACCTTAAGGGTGCGGGGTTGAATAGAGTTGTTTGATTTGAGTAGTCTGTTGGTTATAGACCACACGTCTTCTGCACCTTGTGCGTTACAGAATAGTCTAAAGTGGTCTGTAGATGCTTTCCTTAGTGTTTGTGTGTATATGAGTTTTGTCTCGTGATACGTGTTTATTAGGTCTGTAGGAGGTGTACGCTTGTGTTTTGAGTGTGTGTTTATTTTGTGGTGTAGGCTAATGCATTTATTTTTCAGGTGTTCGAGGTTTTCATTCCACCAGGGTGCCTGAGGCTTTCTCAATCCTGCTTTGATTGCGAAAGATTCCAAGCAGGCGTTATTTATTGTGTCGGTGAGGGATAGAACAAACTCGTCTAACTGTTGTGGTGATAGTGTAGATATATTTGTTTTAAGCGTGTGTTGTTGAGTTATTAATGTGTGGAGTCTTTCTTTGAAGGTGTGCCAATTTGCCTTGCTGGTGTTGTACTTAAATGTGCTATTATTAGTGGCGTGTGGTATAGGATCCGTTTGGCAATCCAATACGAATCCTATAGGATTGTGTTGTGTGGATGGAAATAGGCGCTGTTTTACCTCCCATTTGTGTATTTGGTGGTATGTGTGTGTGGATGAGAGCGTGAGGTCGATGATAGATGACCTCTCCGTTCCGTGTGTTATTGTTTCGAATGTGGGTGTGTTGCCTGTGTTGTTTATGTGTAGATCGTTAGAGTTGATGATATCGGTTAAGTATAGTCCCCGTGTGTTACTTCGGGGGCTGCCCCAAAGCATGTGCCACGCGTTGAAGTCGCCGCCAATTACGATGTTTGAGTTATTGTGTGTTTTTGTGAATGTATCTAGTATGTCTAGGGTGTTATTGGTGTCGGTTTTCGGTTCAACGTAAACCGACGCAATGTATAGAGTTTTTGTTTTAGTGGGTATAGCAATAACTACTATATTCCCTGTGGTGTATTGAGATATGATGTGTGCGTTGATGTCTGTGCGGGTTATAATGCAGGCTTTCGTTGTGTTCGCCGAATCGGACTGAAACACGCGGAGGCCTGCAATATTTTTAACTGTGTTATTGTATGTGTAGGGTTCGGATATGATGGCGATGTCAAGTTTATTTGTGATAAAGTGGTGTTTGAATTCTTGAGTGGCGTTGCGAGACCGGTCAAGGTTCGCCTGAATGAATTTAATGTTTTTATGCATGTTTAGATGTAATTAACTTTGGCCTCAACGCGGGCACGCATAGCTTTAACTTTGGGGCAGTTTTCAGAGTCGGCGCGGTGTTGTGTGTCAGTGTTTGTTTTATATTGGGCATTATGCTCATCGCAATTGGCACACTTGTGTGTTTGCACCTTGCACTCTGTAGTGGGGTGGTGAGCAGAGCACTTGGCGCATGTTGGTGTGGTTGCAGGGCAGCGGCTCTTTGTGTGGCCGAAGTTTAGGCAGTTTTGGCATTGCCTAAACGGTGAAAAGTTGCCACTGTGGACCCTCTGCATACCTATGTTGATTCTGCCTAGATCGGCAAACGCCTTCCAGGCAGCGGGTGTTGTGTTAAGCACCGCGTTATATAGTGTAGTGTTCCTGTTATTGGCTATGAATTTAACGGTGAATGTGTGTTTTGTTAAAGTGGTGTTTTGGTCTTTAATTGTTTTAGTCAGTTCAAATTCGGGGATATTTTTTGATATCCCTTTAAGAATAATCATAGGGTCGATACGTCTTTCTTCCTGAGTCTGTATTTGTGTGTTCTTATGTAAATGTTCGAGTGCATGTGTTTTATGTTCTTCTTTTTCGAAGACGACTTTTATCTTTTGTTTTGAAAGTGGGGTTATCTTCAGTGGGGCGTATCCACCCTGCCTAAAGTTTACAGTTTTGCTTAATTGTGTTAGCAGCTGTTCGGCTGTGTTAAAACCCTCTCCGGAAACCACGATGGAAGGGCCTGCAGGGGGTTTGGGGGCGGCGGCGGCCGTAGCATAGGATCGATTGATCTTGTGCGGGTCCGACGCCACTG
>NC_062246.1:32500-35000 GCF_905475465.1 Pieris napi | reverse complement strand
ACTTATAGTAAAATAAAAATGGAATCAATATATTAAATTATGTTTAGTACAAATGATATTAACACAGTAAAGTGGGATTTAAATTTCCTATTTAATGAAAAATAGATAGAATAAATTTGAGATTAAGGTCTAACATAGGTTAGTAGTATTAAGTAATTGAATCGAAGTTAAGTTAAATATTAAATGTTGGGTATTATAATTGTAAAAAGAGTAAAAGGTAATATATGAATAGAAGTAACTTTATACATTTTGTACGGGTGAGGGTGGATTACTTGCAGATTAATTATTAAGTGTGAGTATAAGATATAAAATATCTTTGTTAGCTTTGATAGAGCACACGAGGTTTGGGAAGGGTTGTGTTGTTTAATAAGGGGTAGGGTTGTGGTTGTTTTCGTGTTTTAGTGTAGGTAACCTAGAGGAGGTGCAGCGTGTAAAGGTCGTTGAAAATTTTGTCGTTTTCGATTTTAAAGGAGGTTTTGTATAGGTAGACAAATGCTCCAGTGCGAGTGCTGCGCGTTGAGGTCGCAATTAATGTGAGTGTTTAATTCAGTGTGTAATTGTGTTGTTTAATATGAAATTAGTGTTTTGTGCATGTTTTAAATGTAGTTAATTTTTGCCTCAACGCGGGCACGCATGGCTGTAACTTTGGGGCATTTGTCTGAGTCGGCGCGGTGTAGAGTGCCGGTGTTGGTGTTGAATTGTTTGTTATGTTCTGCGCAATTGGTGCAGTTGTGTACTTCGGCCTTGCACTCCGCTGTAGGATGGTGAGCGGAGCACTTGGCGCATGTGGGTGTGGTGTTGGGGCAGCGGCTCTTTGTGTGTCCGAAATTTAGGCAGTTTTGACACTGCCTAAATGGTGAGAAGTTGTCACTATGGACCCGCTGCATCCCTATGTTAACTCTGCCTAGGTCGGCGAACGCCTTCCAGGCAGAGGGTGTTGTGTTTAGAACCGCGTTGTACAGTGTAGTGTTTCTGTTGTTAGCAATGAATTTTATAGTGAATGTGTGATTAGCTAGTGTGATGTTTTGGTCTTTTATTGTTTTAGTGAGTTCAAACTCGGGAATTGTTTTTCTTTATGCCTTTGAGGATGATCATTGGATCAATCCGTTTTTCCTCTTGAGTGTGTATTTTTGTGTTTTTTTGTAGTCGTGTAATTGTGTGTTGTTTATGCTCTTCTTTCTCGAAAACGAGTTTAATCTTTTGTTTTGACAGTGGGGTGACTTTTAAAGGGGCGAATCCGCCCTCTCTGAAATTAACGGTTCTACTGATTTGTGTCAGTATCTGTTCTGTTGTTGTGTCGGGACCCTCTCCGGACACGATGATGGAAGGCCCTGCAGGGGGTTTGGGCGTGGCGGCGGCCTTAGCGTAGGATTGATGAGTCTTATGCGGGTCCGCCGACACTGTTTGTATCTCCGGCGGCGCGGGTTTAGGGTATGCCTTAATAACCCTGGTATGTTCCTGCAAGGCCTTATTCGATTCATCGAGTAACCGAGAGTGGGCCTCGAGTTTGTCTAACAGTTGTTGTTGTGTGGTGTCTTTAGTTGGTGTAACTGTTGTATTGGTGGCCTGTGTCGTGGGGGGTTTGGGAGGGGAGGGGGTGGAGGGGTCGAGCATGGCGATGACTCCAAAGAGGCCGTTTATTGCCTCTGTGATCGTGGTTTTGAGATCACCCTTTAGATTGCGGGAGGCTGATACTGCGTCCAGGCCTTTCTTTCTATAGTCTCTCGCCATCTCTATGTATGTAGACTCCGCAGGGGGAGTTGAGCGGGTGAAAGACGGGCTCAGAGTGTCCACTAGGGACCGCCTGGCGGCTGCTGTGGTCATGTAAGGTGACGGAATGTCAGATTTGGATGTTTTGGGAGGGGTTCTGGGTAACATGTCTGCGGAGGGGGGTGAGGGGGGGCTAAAATGTGGACAGGTGTATTCGCCTCTTCAAGCTGGGTTGATTGATACCCAACTCGAGGGGGTGGGGGTGGGGGGGAAGATTTTGTCAGGGTGGGGGGTAAAAACCTGTATTGTGGGGTGGAGGGGGGTTTTTGAGAGGAACACTGTGCACTATCAAATAGAGCTCGCCGAGCCGGTTAAAATAAGCCCAAGCTCGACGGGTTTAGGATAAAAATTTGGGAATGTTAAAAATTTACAAATATGGGGCTGGTAATCCACCCTACCTTGTGTTAAGGACCAGGATTGCTCGCCAGCTGTTGCTCGTAATGTAGTGGTGATAGGTGTTTTCTGGCTGCCCCCGGAGAGGACAAGTTGTTGGTGTTGGAGCAGGAGCTGTTCCAGCTGGTCGCCTGATGACTTGGTGTCCAGTTGGGCAGGTGAAAAAGTGTGATGTGCGGTTTGGTACTAATCCGATGGAATCTTGTGCGGGCTATAAGATGGTGGTAGGTTCCGATTTTTCGGAGGTGTGGATCCCCTGGAAACCCTGGATTCCAAGCTATTCCTGGTCGTGGTTCCTGAATTACTGGGCGAATATTGATGATATTGGTGTCAGTCG
>NC_062246.1:15000-20000 GCF_905475465.1 Pieris napi | reverse complement strand
AACAGTTATGTTTATTATTATATAGGTATTAGGGATTAAACGCGGGTAGGTTGTTGAGGGTCGGTTCTGCTATTAGATACAATAACCTTCCCTCAGCCGCCCAATTTAAGTCCGCTTCCTAATACCTACATTAAACATAACACAGACAAAATTTAGAACTAAAGTAAAATAAAAATGTAAAAATACACACTGGAATGAATAAGACAGTTGTTATAAAATTAAGTTTAAACAGATAGGCTTTAATACTGAGCCTGTAAATGACTGTGCTGGTGTTAGGAGTTGGACACGGGTAGGTTGTTGAGGGTCGGTTCTGCTATTAGATACAATAACCTTCCCTCAGTCGCCCAATTTAAGTCCGCTTCCTAACACCAGCATTAAACATAACACAGACAAAATTTAGAATTAAAGTAAAAAAAAATAAAAATGTAAAAATACACAATGGAATGGAATAAAACAGTTGTTATAAGATTAAGTTTAAACAGATAGGCTTTAATAATGTGCCTGTAAATGACCATGATGGTGTTTGGAGTTGGAGTTGGACACGGGTAGGTTGTTGAGGGTCGGTTCTGCTATTAGATACAATAACCTTCCCTCAGCCGCCCAATTTAAGTCCGCTTCCTAACACCAACATTAAGCATAACACAAACAAAATTTGGAGTTAAAGTAAAATAAAAATGTAAAAATACACAATGAAATGGAATAAAACAGTTGTTATAAAATTGAGTTTAAACAGATAGGCTTTAATAATGTGCCTGTAAATGACTGTGCTGGTGTTTGGAGTTGGACACGGGTAGGTTGTTGAGGGTCGGTTCTGCTATTAGATACAATAACCTTCCCTCAGCCGCCCAATTTAAGTCCGCTTCCTAACACCAACATTAAACATAACACAAACAAAATTTGGAGTTAAAGAAAGATAAAAATGTAAAAATATACAGTGGAATGGAATAAAACAGTTGTTATAAAATTAAGTTTAAACAGATAGGCTTTAATAATGTGCCTGTAAATGACTATGTTGGGGTTTGGAGTTGGACACGGGTAGGTTGTTGAGGGTCGGCTCTGCTATTAGATACAATAACCGACCCTCAGCCGTCCGGTTTAAGCCCGCTTCTTAACACCAACACAATATAATGTTACAAAGAAAAAATTTACAATATTAAACATAAAAAGTTTTACATTTACACATACAGTTGATACAAGGTTAAACTCGAACAGGGATCTATAGTGAATTGTGTTTGTATATATTAAACCTAGTAATAGAATAATCCGTAACTAGTTACACAAACGAGATTACAAATGAAGTGAAGTAGAGTTAAAATTATAGTTGAACAAGAATACACAATGAAATGTTATTAAACTTATAGTATAAAAAAAAAAAAAAAAAGATATATAGAAATGGGATCAATATAATTAATTATGTTTAGTACAAATGATATTTACACAGTAAAGTGGGATTAGAATTTCCTATTTAATGAAAAATAGTGGGAATAAATTTGTGATTAAGGTCTAACATCAGTTAGTGGTAGTTAGTAATTGAATCGAAGTTAAGTTAAATATTAAATGTTGGGTATTATAATTGTAAAAGAGTAAAAGGTAATATATGAATAGAAGTAACTTTATACATTTTGTACGGGTGAGGGTGGATTACTTGCAGATTAATTATTAAGTGTGAGTATAAGATATAAAATATCTTTGTTAGCTTTGATAGAGCACACGAGGTTTGGGAAGGGTTGTGTTGTTTAATAAGGGGTAGGGATTGTGGTTGTTTTCGTGTTTTAGTGTAGGTAACCTAGAGGAGGTGCAGCGTGTAAAGGTCGTTGTGAATTTTGTCGTTTTCGATTTTAAAGGAGGTTTTGTATAGGTAGACAAATGCCCCAGTGAAAGTGCTGCGCGTTGAGGTCGCTGTTAATGTTAGTGTTTGATTCAGAGTGTAATTGTGTTGTTTAATGTGAAATTAGTGTTTTGTGTATGTTTTAGATGTAGTTAATTTTTGCCTCGACGCGGGCACGCATGGCTGTAACTTTGGGGCATTTGTCGGAGTCGGCGCGGTGTAGAGTGCCGGTGTTAGTGTTGAATTGTTTGTTGTGTTCGGCGCAATTGGTGCAGTTGTGTACTTCGGCCTTGCACTCCGCTGTCGGATGGTGAGCGGAGCACTTGGCGCATGTGGGTGTGGTGTTGGGGCAGCGGCTCTTTGTGTGTCCGAAATTTAGGCAGTTTTGACACTGCCTAAATGGGGAGAAGTTGTCACTGTGGACCCGCTGCATCCCTATGTTGACTCTGCCTAGATCGGCGAACGCATTCCAGGCAGAGGGTGTTGTGTTTAGAACCACGTTGTACAGTGTAGTGTTTCTGTTGTTGGCAATGAATTTTATAGTGAATGTGTGCTTAGTTAGTGTGATGTTTTGGTCTTTTATTGTTTTAATGAGTTCAAATTCGGGTATTGTTTTCCTTATACCTTTAAGTATTATCATCGGATCAATCCGTTTTTCCTCCTGTGTTTTGATGTTTGCGTTGTTTTGTAATTGTGTAACAGTGTGCTTTTTATGCTCGTCTTTTTCAAAGACGAGTTTGATTTTGTGTTTGGAGAGCGGAGTTACCTTTAAAGGGGCGTATCCGCCCTGTCGGAAGTTAACTGTTTTGCTAATTTGTGTAAGTAACTGTTCTGCTGTGTCGAGACCCTCTCCGGACACGATGATGGAAGGCCCTGCAGGGGGTTTGGGCGTGGCGGCGGCCTTAGCGTAGGATTGATGAGTCTTATGCGGGTCCGCCGACACTGGTTGTATCTCCGGCGGCGCGGGTTTAGGGGATGCCTTAATAACCCTGGTGTGTTCCTGCAAGGCCTTATTCGATTCATCGAGTAACCGAGAGTGGGCCTCGAGTTTGTCTAACAGTTGTTGTTGTGTGGTGTCTTTAGTTGGTGTAACTGTTGTATTGGTGGCCTGTGTCGTGAGGGGTTTGGGAGGGGAGGGGGTGGAGGGGTCGAGCATGGCGATGACTCCAAAGAGGCCGTTTATTGCCTCTGTGATCGAGGTTTTGAGATCACCCTTTAGGTTGCGGGAGGCTAATACTGCGTCCAAGCCTTTCTTTCTATAGTCTCTCGCCATCTCTATGTATGTAGACTCCGCAGGGGGAGTTGTGCGGGTGAAAGACGGGCTCAGAGTGTCCACTAGGGACCGCCTGGCGGCTGCTGTGGTCATGTAAGGTGACGGAATGTCAGATTTGGATGTTTTGGGAGGGGTTCTGGGTAACATGTCTGCGAAGGGGGGTGAGGGGGGGGCTGAAATGTGGACAGGTGTACTCACCTCTTCGAGCTGAGTCGTTTGATACCCAACTCGAGGGGGTGGGGGTAGGGGGGAAGATTTTGGCGCGGTGGGGGGGGGAAAACCTATATTGTGGGGTGGAGGGGGGTTTGCGAAAGGAACCGTATACGCTATCAAATAGAACTCGCCGAGCCGGTTTAAATGAGCCCAAGCTCGACGGGTTTAGGATGAAAATTTGAAAATATTAAAATTTTTAAATATGGGGCTGGTAATCCACCCTACCTTATATTTGGGAGCAGGATTGCTCAGCGGCTGTTGCTCGTAGGGCAGAGGTGCTTGTAGTTTTCGACTTGCCCTCGGTGAGGACAATCCAGTGGTTTTGGTACTGGGGCTGTTCCAGCTGGTCACCAGACAATCTGGTGTCCAGTTGGGCAGGTGAAAAAGTGTGATGTGCGGTTTGGTGCTGGTCCGATGCTATCTTGTGCGGGCTATAAGATGGTGGTAGATTCCGATTTTTCGGAGGTGTGGATCCCCTGGAAACCCTGGATTCCAACCTATTCCTGGTCGAAATTCCTGAACTACTGGGCGAATATTGTTGATATTGGTGTCAGTCTGTAGGTTATTTCCTGTACTTTGTCCTTATCGTAATTTGGATTTGGTGTTCTGATGTTTGGGGGTGGTTAACCCCAAAAAACGGTTTTCCCTTGGTCCGAGAGGATATTTCTGTTCCGATTTTGTAGTGAGATATGTCAAAAGATACCTTTCCGTCTAGCGCATCTTATAGACATATTGAATTAATTGTGTGTTATGGGGCCGCTTGCTGGTGGGGAAAATCCTTATTTTTGGTGTTTTTTGCCTCTAGAAAATTATTCCTTGGGTCCAAAATTATAAACTGGGTATCAGGCGATAGCCCTCAATTAGGACTATCGTTTTAAGCTATAATAAGTAACTGTCACAGATCTAAATAAAAAGTTGTTAACCTTTTTCTGCGGTTTTGTCCGTGAAATCCTCAGTTATGGACCCTTATCGACCAAATTTGGGTCGAAATGTCCGTCTTAATGCACTCTATTCAACTACACCACAAAAACAATTTTTTAATAACGGAAACTATTTTTAAAAGTCAAAAAACCGAAAAATTTACTGTTTTTTGTGAAAATTAAATGTAAAACTAAAACTTTTAAAACTGAATTTACCACCATTGGATAGATCGCAGAAGCGCGCATCTATTGATATGTAACACTTTATTCAACACTTAAGAAAAACCACTGTTATTATTTTTGCAAACTTTTTTGAGGCGCGGAGCGACGTGAGTTCGACCGTTTCGGGTGGCGTTTGGACGCGGACTGGTTAGGTTAGGTTAGGTTAGGTTAGGTTAGGTTAGGTTAGGTTAGGTTAGGTTAGGTTAGGTTAGGTTAGGTTAGGTTAGGTTAGGTTAGGTTAGGTTAGGTTAGGTTAGGTTAGGTTAGGTTAGGTTAGGTTAGGTTAGGTTAGGTTAGGTTAGGTTAGGTTAGGTTAGGTTAGGTTAGGTTAGGTTAGGTTAGGTTAGGTTAGGTTAGGTTAGGTTAGGTTAGGTTAGGTTAGGTTAGTTAGGTTAGGTTAGGTTAGGTTAGGTTAGGTTAGGTTAGGTTAGGTTAGGTTAGGTTAGGTTAGGTTAGGTTAGGTTAGGTTAGGTTAGGTTAGGTTAGGTTAGGTTAGGTTAGGTTAGGTTAGGTTAGGTTAGGTTAGGTTAGGTTAGGTTAGGTT
>NC_062246.1:7500-10000 GCF_905475465.1 Pieris napi | reverse complement strand
TTCCAGGCAGAGGGTGTTGTGTTTAGAACCGCGTTGTACAGTGTAGTGTTTCTGTTGTTAGCAATGAATTTTATAGTGAATGTGTGATTAGCTAGTGTGATGTTTTGGTCTTTTATTGTTTCTAGTGAGTTCAAACTCGGGAATTGTTTTCTTTATGCCTTTGAGGATGATCATTGGATCAATCCGTTTTTCCTCTTGAGTGTGTATTTTTGTGTTTTTTTGTAGTCGTGTAATTGTGTGTTGTTTATGCTCTTCTTTCTCGAAAACGAGTTTAATCTTTTGTTTTGACAGTGGGGTGACTTTTAAAGGGGCGAATCCGCCCTCTCTGAAATTAACGGTTCTACTGATTTGTGTCAGTATCTGTTCTGTTGTTGTGTCGGGACCCTCTCCGGACACGATGATGGAAGGCCCTGCAGGGGGTTTTGGGCGTGGCGGCGGCCTTAGCGTAGGATTGATGAGTCTTATGCGGGTCCGCCGACACTGGTTGTATCTCCGGCGGCGCGGGTTTAGGGGATGCCTTAATAACCCTGGTGTGTTCCTGCAAGGCCTTATTCGATTCATCGAGTAACCGAGAGTGGGCCTCGAGTTTGTCTAACAGTTGTTGTTGTGTGGTGTCTTTAGTTGGTGTAACTGTTGTATTGGTGGCCTGTGTCGTGAGGGGTTTGGGAGGGGAGGGGGTGGAGGGGTCGAGCATGGCGATGACTCCAAAGAGGCCGTTTATTGCCTCTGTGATCGAGGTTTTGAGATCACCCTTTAGGTTTCGGGAGGCCGATACTGCGTCCAAGCCTTTCTTCCTATAGTCTCTCGCCATCTCTATGTATGTAGACTCCGCAGGGGGAGCTGAACGGGCGAAGGACGGGCTCAGGGTGTCCACTAGGGACCGCCTGGCAGCTGCTGTGGTCGTGTGAGGTGACAGAATGTCGGATTTGGATGATTGGGAGGGGTTCTGGGTAACATGTCTGCGAAGGGGGTGAGGGGGGGCTGAAATATGGACAGGTGTGTTCACCTCTTCGAGCTGAGTCGTTTGATACCCAACTCGAGGGGGTGGGGGTGGGGGGGAAGATTTTGTCGCGGTGGGGGGTAAAAACCTATATTGTGGGGTGGAGGGGGGTTTGTGAGAGGAACAATGTACACTATCAAATAGAACTCGCCGAGCCGGTTTAAATAAGCCCAAGCTCGACGGGTTTAAGATAAAAATTTGAAAATGTTAAAAATTTATAATTATGGGGCTGGTAATCCACCCTACCTTGTGTTAAGGACCAGGATTGCTCGCCAGCTGTTGCTCGTAATGTAGTGGTGATAGGTGTTTTCTAGCTGCCCCCGGAGAGGACAAGTTGTTGGTGTTGGAGCAGGAGCTGTTCCAGCTGGTCGCCTGATGACTTGGTGTCCAGTTGGGCAGGTGAAAAAGTGTGATGTGCGGTTTGGAACTAATCCGATGGAATCTTGTGCGGGCTATAAGATGGTGGTAGATTCCGATTTTTCGGAGGTGTGGATCCCCTGGAAACCCTGGATTCCAAGCTATTCCTGGTCGTGGTTCCTGAATTACTGGGCGAATATTGATGATATTGGTGTCAGTCGGTAGGTTATTTTCTGTACTTTGTCCTTATCGTAATTTGGATTTGGTGTTCTGATGTTTGGGGGTGGTTAACCCCAAAAAACGGTTTTCCCTTGGTCCGAGAGGATATTTCTGGTCCGATTTTGTAGTGAGATATGTCAAAAGATACCTTTCCGTCTAGCGCATCTTATAGACCTATTAAATTAATTGTGTGTTGTGGGGCCGCTTGCTGGTGGGGAAAATCCTTATTTTTGGTGTTTTTTGCCTCTAGAAAATTATTCCTTGGGTTCAAAATTATAAACTGGGTATCAGGCGATAGCCCTCAATTAGGACTATCGTTTTAAGCTATAATAAGTAACTGTCACAGATCTAAATAAAAAGTTGTTAACCTTTTTCTGCGGTTTTGTCCGTGAAATCCTCAGTTATGGACCCTTATCGACCAAATTTGGGTCGAAATGTCCGTCTTAATGCACTCTATTCAACTACACCACAAAAACAATTTTTTAATAACTGAAACTATTTTTAAAAGTCAAAAAACCGAAAAATTTACTGTTTTTTGTGAAAATTAAATGTAAAACTAAAACTTTTAAAACTGAATTTACCACTATTGGATAGATCGCAGAAGCGCGCATCTATTGATATGTAGCACTTTACTCAACACTTAAGAAAAACCACTGTTATTATTTTTGCAAACTTTTTTGAGGCGCGGAGCGACGTGAGTTCGACCGTTTCGGGTGGCGTTTGGACGCGGACTGGTTAGGTTAGGTTAGGTTAGGTTAGGTTAGGTTAGGTTAGGTTAGGTTAGGTTAGGTTAGGTTAGGTTAGGTTAGGTTAGGTTAGGTTAGGTTAGGTTAGGTTAGGTTAGGTTAGGTTAGGTTAGGTTAGGTTAGGTTAGGTTAGGTTAGGTTAGGTTAGGTTAGGTTAGGTTAGGTTAGGTTAGGTTAG
>NC_062246.1:0-2500 GCF_905475465.1 Pieris napi | reverse complement strand
GCTTATAAATAACTATGCGGGTGTTTAGAGTCGGACACGGGTAGGTTGTAGAGGGTCGGCTCTGCTATTAGATACAAAAACCGACCCTCAGCCGCCCGGTTTAAGCCCTCTTCTTAACACCAACATATAATATTACACATAGTAACAATGATAAAAATAGGAAAGTTTTATAATTACACATACAGTTGATATACGGTTAAACCTGAACAGGGGTAATCTATAGTGAAAATGAATCCTAATATTAGAATAATGCGTAACTAGTTACACAAACGAGATTAAAAATATTATCATTCAGTGAAGTAGAATTATATAAAAAATATAAAATTGTAGTAAAATAAGAATGTACAATAAAATGGGATTAAACTTATAGTAAAATAAAAATGGAATCAATATATTAAATTATGTTTAGTACAAATGATATTAACACAGTAAAGTGGGATTTAAATTTCCTATTTAATGAAAAATAGATAGAATAAATTTGAGATTAAGGTCTAACATAGGTTAGTAGTATTAAGTAATTGAATCGAAGTTAAGTTAAATATTGAATGTTGGGTATTATAATTGTAAAAAGAGTAAAAGGTAATATATGAATAGAAGTAACTTTATACATTTTGTACGGGTGAGGGTGGATTACTTGCAGATTAATTATTAAGTGTGAGTATAAGGTATAAAATATCTTTGTTAGCTTTGATAGAGCACACGAGGTTTGGGAAGGGTTGTGTTGTTTAATAAGGGGTAGGGATTGTGGTTGTTTTCGTGTTTTAGTGTAGGTAACCTAGAGGAGGTGCAGCGTGTAAAGGTCGTTGAAAATTTTGTCGTTTTCGATTTTAAAGGAGGTTTTGTATAGGTAGACAAATGCTCCAGTGCGAGTGCTGCGCGTTGAGGTCGCAATTAATGTGAGTGTTTAATTCAGTGTGTAATTGTGTTGTTTAATATGAAATTAGTGTTTTGTGCATGTTTTAAATGTAGTTAATTTTTGCCTCAACGCGGGCACGCATGGCTGTAACTTTGGGGCATTTGTCTGAGTCGGCGCGGTGTAGAGTGCCGGTGTTGGTGTTGAATTGTTTGTTATGTTCTGCGCAATTGGTGCAGTTGTGTACTTCGGCCTTGCACTCCGCTGTAGGATGGTGAGCGGAGCACTTGGCGCATGTGGGTGTGGTGTTGGGGCAGCGGCTCTTTGTGTGTCCGAAATTTAGGCAGTTTTGACACTGCCTAAATGGTGAGAAGTTGTCACTATGGACCCGCTGCATCCCTATGTTAACTCTGCCTAGGTCGGCGAACGCCTTCCAGGCAGAGGGTGTTGTGTTTAGAACCGCGTTGTACAGTGTAGTGTTTCTGTTGTTAGCAATGAATTTTATAGTGAATGTGTGATTAGCTAGTGTGATGTTTTGGTCTTTTATTGTTTTAGTGAGTTCAAACTCGGGAATTGTTTTCTTTATGCCTTTGAGGATGATCATTGGATCAATCCGTTTTTCCTCTTGAGTGTGTATTTTTGTGTTTTTTTGTAGTCGTGTAATTGTGTGTTGTTTATGCTCTTCTTTCTCGAAAACGAGTTTAATCTTTTGTTTTGACAGTGGGGTGACTTTTAAAGGGGCGAATCCGCCCTCTCTGAAATTAACGGTTCTACTGATTTGTGTCAGTATCTGTTCTGTTGTTGTGTCGGGACCCTCTCCGGACACGATGATGGAAGGCCCTGCAGGGGGTTTGGGCGTGGCGGCGGCCTTAGCGTAGGATTGATGAGTCTTATGCGGGTCCGCCGACACTGTTTGTATCTCCGGCGGCGCGGGGTTTAGGGTATGCCTTAATAACCCTGGTATGTTCCTGCAAGGCCTTATTCGATTCATCGAGTAACCGAGAGTGGGCCTCGAGTTTGTCTAACAGTTGTTGTTGTGTGGTGTCTTTAGTTGGTGTAACTGTTGTATTGGTGGCCTGTGTCGTGAGGGGTTTGGGAGGGGAGGGGGTGGAGGGGTCGAGCATGGCGATGACTCCAAAGAGGCCGTTTATTGCCTCTGTGATCGTGGTTTTGAGATCACCCTTTAGATTGCGGGAGGCTGATACTGCGTCCAGGCCTTTCTTTCTATAGTCTCTCGCCATCTCTATGTATGTAGACTCCGCAGGGGGAGTTGAGCGGGTGAAAGACGGGCTCAGAGTGTCCACTAGGGACCGCCTGGCGGCTGCTGTGGTCATGTAAGGTGACGGAATGTCAGATTTGGATGTTTTGGGAGGGGTTCTGGGTAACATGTCTGCGGAGGGGGGTGAGGGGGGGCTAAAATGTGGACAGGTGTATTCGCCTCTTCAAGCTGGGTTGATTGATACCCAACTCGAGGGGGTGGGGGTAGGGGGGAAGATTTTGGCGCGGTGGGGGGGGAAAACCTGTATTGTGGGGTGGAGGGGGGTTTATGAGAGGAACAATGTGCACTATCTTATAGAGCTCGCCGAGCCGGTTAAAATAAGCCCAAGCTCGACGGGTTTAGCATAAAAATTTGGGAATATGAAAAAT